>NC_081560.1:16596008-16753068 GCF_022355385.1 Mustela nigripes
ATAAAATAAAATAAAATAAAATAAAATAAAATAAAATAAAATAAAATAAAATGTGCTTCCACACTAACTCGACTTCAGAACTGTGTGATGTAAGGAATGTTCTTCATTTTCGGGACTTCATACTTCTGTGGTCAGGCTCCTTATCACATCAGAAACGCTTTAGTTTTGGTGTGCCAACACAGCTGGTGGTGATATTTAAGTTCCATTTGGGCTTTCTCTTCTCTCAGATTTCCACCTTCAGCCAGCCCTGATGTTACACAAGGTATACCTCTAAGGTAGGTTTCCTCTCATTTCTGCCAACTGGAAGTTGGTCTGGATGTCATACCACAGGATGTGACAATGACATATTACCTAACCAGAGAGAATGGTAACCACTGCACTTTAGACTTATTTATAATTAAAATAAAATGTAATAATATATTAGTTAATTAAAAGATGCTAATAAATATTTTTCAAAGGGCATATGACAAAGATAAGTATCAAGTGAGTTTTGTAGACTTGTCTGGTCAGCTTCCTGAAGTGCATCACTGGTTCATGGCCAACCTTGCCCTCAGAGACCATGGCCCCCCAGAGCCCTTCACCTCAGTGAGTCTGCAGGGCCACAGGCGCCATATTGAAAGGAGCCCAGTAGTCCCGCCCATGCTGCCCCTCTTCCTGAGTGATGTCTCCTGCCTCCTTCATGCCAGAGCCTCTGCTGGTGTTTGCTCCACCTTCTCTAGGAAGCCTGCTTCACCAGCCTTCTGAAGCTGTAGGCTTTCTCTCACTCTGGTACTTTACACGTGTTTCTAAATTATAGCCTAAAACTTTGTGCCTATTTGACATGTCAGTTTCCTGAAAAAACACCCTTCTTTCAGCGTGAAGTGACGGAGGACAAGCCAGTCCCGCTGACCTCGTGCCCATCTCCAGCCTCAAACCGTGGCGAGGCACTGGCTTCTGGGAGCTGTGCAGCACGCACACGTTCAGTGGATGCATTACTGGATGACCTCCCTAATTCACTGCGACTGCCTGTCCCAGGGGAAAGCCGGAAAAATCCCTTCATCTTTTATCCATGCTGAGAGGTAGGGGGAGGGTCTGGTTATAGGTTCAAGAATATAACTGAATGCATCTCCCAGGTGTATGCGTGAGGAATCCAGGATGAAATGAAGCCCTAGCTTCTTGTGCTTTAAAAAATCCTTATCTCCTATTTTAAATGTTTAGCTGAGAACCCTGTACTACTTTCAGGGAATTTGCTTGTACTAACAGCCTTGCATTTGTCATTTAAATAGGACCCTCGATCATTTTCCCTTAGTTTGTTAATGGCTGTCACATATAAAATTACAACAAATAAGAGAAAGAGGTAGAAAATAAATGTTCAGAGGCAACACAGCATGGCAAGGAGAGGAGCGGAAGGAGGTTACCCAACACGGAGGTGGTTCCCCAGGGGATGAGGAATGTAGGGTAAGTCCCACCAGGAGCCAAGTGACTGTTCAGCCCACATATCATGTATATATGTATGTGTATAATTTTTTTTCTTGCAGGTGTAGTCTTTTAGAATTTTCGTGATTCACTATGTGGTAGAGGCCTCTGCTGCTAATAATTTAAAATACCATCCCTCTTTTTGCTGCATTCCTGCGAAATCTTCCTCAGCGTCTAGGTGCTTAAACCACAGGAAAATTTAACTTCAGCAAAGTAGGGGGGACAGGCCAGAGGGGGCGCTTCCCAGGAGGGAAGGCCAATGAGCAGGGGAAGAGGGAAAGAACATATTCTGGTTCCATAAATAGAACGGTTCTTTTCTGAATTGCACTTAAACAGCTGTCAGGATGGACTGTAGGGAGCTAATAAAGAATTTTCATCAGGGGAGGGATATGAGCCCATTTTCTTTGGTGGAGGGTCCAGCTCGCTGCATCAATATTTGGGGGATGAGTTGGAAGGTGCTAAGCATGGGGGTGAAAAAGGCATAAGACAGAGATAGGAGAGAGTACAAGAGGAATATACTGGGGAGGTATTTAAAAAAAAAGATAGGCAGTACTTAGAAAGGAATTAGAGAAAGATTAGAAGAAAAAAGTGTCCCGATGACTCTCGGGTTTCAGCAACCACTTATACTGTGGACTCATTACTTATAATTTTTGACTGCAAGTCTAATGAGGCGTCTGCTGCTTTATATAATGCCTGTTCTGACATCTAATTTCGAGGCCTTGGATGAATCACACAGCCCTTCTGTACTTCTTGCTCATCAGATGAAAAAGGCAGTAACCTTCAGTGATTTCTCTGACCCTGACCCCATTTCCCAAGCCATCCTCTCTCAAGCAAAGGGGGATTACTTCACTCATCAGAAGGATCAGATAATCTCGATCCTGGGAGCTCTCTACTCATGGAGGTGAGACTGAGGAAGAATACATCTTTGGGACAGTCTTGGGAGAGTAGGCATGGGATGAGATGTAGCCATAAGAGAGGGGATGCAAAAAAGCTCTCCAGTTTTATCTATCTGAGGACCAACTGATTTGGTGCAACACAGTATTTCCTGATGGGAATTAAAATGTATGTCTACAATACACATTATCAAGACTCTATTACTAGGCTTTTTAACACGACAGAGTCAGGCCACTATAGGATTGTGTGACCAGTGTCACCAAAACACTTGTGCACAAGTTTGTGGATTGGATGGGAGTGAGTGAACCTAAACCTGGACTCTGGGTCAGCCTCGGTTCAGATGAGCCGCATCATTAGCGGCAAGTCATTTCCCACACAGAGACTTAGTTTTATTATTTTACAAACTAAGGAATCTTTATAAAATAAAGAATAAAATAAAATAATGCTGATATTCTGTACCTCAAAGAGCTACTATAAAATGTGCCTCATGCTCTAATTTTCATCAGCTCTAGCAAATGGGAACCACTGACTCATTCAAGGTATAGTAATTTAACTAAAATGTGTTAGGTCAACAGAAATAATGTGGTTAAAAAATGAAACTTATAGTTTCCTTCTTCTCGCCAATCCAGCAAACATCAGAGAGAAGGGAAAAAAAAAAAAATACAAAACAAAAAGCTTTGCTTAATAGTGAAACAGCATGTTTTAACAGATGCTGTGATTTACAACATACATCATAGGGGAAGCACTGCCAAGCAGGGAAAAGTAAAACTTTTATTTTTTCCACTGGGAATTAAAAGTGTGTTTCATTGCATTCTATGCCCACGGCTTTAGGCTTTCAACCAGGTGTTACAAAGCTGATCAAAGAGAGCACAGAGCGTTTGATGACACTGCATTACTTCCCTGGGCCTTACTGCTGGACGGGGAGTTCAGAGTTCTGCCCTCTAGTGGAGAAACGCTCGGATTACAGGTTTCTTTTACTAGGAAGGACAGTGGATCTAGATCCTTTCTGTGTGTGTGAGAGATTTGTGCCTTTCATATAGAACAATAAAGAAAATATAATGATGGTTAGTTCCATCCTGGATGATGGCTTTGTGATTTCTTCTGTGTGATAGAGCATAAAGAGCACAGGACTTGGAGCCGAAGGGCCTCAAGTCTAAGTGAGATCCCCCCCATCATGTAATTCTGTTAACTTAGGGACTCTCTGAGGGTCCCAGTGTTTCCAGCAATTATGTGAGGGTCACCTTCCATGCCAGGTGGTTGTGTTAATTAAATGAAGTCCTACATCTGCATGTGCTTTCTAAAATGTAAAGTAACAATTTCTGTTATTAGTAAAAATTTTACGAAAATGTTTAGTTTCTCGGATACCTAAATCACTATTAATATGAAAATACATCTCTGAATAATAGGTAAATCTGTGTATATTTAAATTTTAAAAAGCTTCTTCCACATCCCTCCACTTCATCAATCACCTCTCACATTTATCTGGCTTTTTCTCTGAATTCAGAGCTGCACTATCAAGTCAAATATCTTAGATGAATTTTGAATGATTGACTGAAGAAACCACAAATCAACTGAAGAGTTAATTAAGAAATCTGCCAAGTTCCTGGACTTCAATAAAAAGAAAAATTACAGTAGGTCACAAAAATCAAACAACTTAAGAAAAGAAATACAACCTCTAAGAAACCCACTTTAAATATGAAGGCACAGAGTCGATTAAAAGTATGGAAAAACATGCCATTTTAGCATTAGTGCCATTGAAGACAAAATTCTTTCCCAAAGAGTTTCTCTACAATTTACTTAACTTCTCTGTGGTAAAAATCCCTAATATATCAGTGACTATTTATGGAAGATCAAATTATGTATCATTTTATTTTCTTCTTTTTATTATTCTATATTAATGATATATCACAAACTGATCTTTGCTAAGATAAAAGCTTTATCTCAAACCACTTAAAACTAACCGGTAATTCTGAGAAGTGAGAAAGCGGTGGGAATTGACAGAAATGTTTGTCATTTCATTTAGTGTTAAAAAAGAATATTTACTTACTTATCTGAGAGAGAGAGAAAACTCGCGCATGAGGGAGAGAGAGCTGGGGGAGGAGCAGAAGGAGAAAAATCTCAAGAAAACGCTGCACTGAGCAGGGAACCCCCTGCTGGACGCTGAGATCATGATCTGAGCTGAAACCAAGAGAAGGTCACCTTAGGGGCTGAGCCACCCAGGTGCCCCAAGATGTTTGTCACTTAACAACCTCACTTAAGGAACAACTTACCCATTTTGCACCTTTTTCTGAACTGCTTAATTCAAAACTAGATAGAAATTACAGTAAGGAGTAGGCACAGTTAGGCACTAAAACTCACCTTAAACAACTTCGGGGCATCTTTTGTTCTTGGTGAGCTGTATACAGGTTTTCACTTTGAGCTACTAATTAGCTCCTCCTGAGAAGCCTATAAAAGTCCCAGCACTCAGACAGCACCCAAGTCAAATTAAATCAGAACTTCTTTAGGTATGAACCAGACATCAGTGAATGTGCAGTGAAGGCTGAGAACCATTGCTATGTCTCTTCCTCTACTAATGACCCTTATGCCTCTCTTTTTCTTCTTGTTGGTAACAGGGATTTCCTAATCAACTCATGGCACGGAACCCAGCAAAAGCAAGGAAGGTCGAGGGAATGGAGAGAAAAAAAAAAAAAAAAAAAAAAGTTGGGCTTGTAGGAAGCAGACCCAGTGGGTGGTAGCAGTATGAGCAAAAGTCTTGTGCAAGAAATTTTATTATAAAAGAGAAGCACAGAACACTTTGATTGAAATTGCATTGATCTTACAAGACAACGTGTGACAGGAGAAAAGGTAATGTTCTGAAGTTCAGTGGAAAAGCCAGCTGACACATTGAGGGTGAGGGAGAGCTGACTGATCATGAATAATCAAAGTTGAGAAAATTGGGGGGTCTTCTTGGGCTTTGATAAGATAGCATAGACTGCGCAGCTCAGACAACAGAAATGTATTTTCTTACAGTTCTACAGACTGGAATTCCAAGATGAAGATGCCAACATGGTCATTTCTGGTAAGTTTCTTGATAGGTGCTCAAATGGCCTTTCATCTTTCATCTGTGTGTGTGCACAGAGAGAAAGAGAGAGAGCTCTAGTGTCTCTTCCTCTTACAAAGAAGCCACCAGCACTATGGGATTAGGGCCCCACACTTAGAATCTCACTAGACATTTACCAACTCGTTGCAGGCTCTGTCTATAACCTATGGATGGGGATGGGGATGGGGATGGGGGAGGACAAAATTCAGTCCCTAACAAGGTGTTGTGGCTGAGACTAGACAAACTATAAGTCAATGATGATTGCTAAAACATGATTCTATCTCAAGGTACATAAAAAGAATACTGCTTACTTATTAAGGTCTACCTGGTGGCAGAAGCCACATTACAGTAGAGCACACATCACACAGGGCCCTTACTAAAGATTGTATCATTAAGTGAACGGAGAGAGACAAGCAGGGTTTACAGAGAAAGCTTCTGGGAGTTTGTGATGACTGAGAAAGGGGATTTCCCATTCCCAGTAAGAGCTGATTGTGTCCAAATCAACTCACCACAATAGCAGATCCCACATCCCCCCATGTCCTGAACTCAGTCTCTCAGAAAGTCTCCAGGTTCTTGCAGCTGGATCCCAAACGCTTCCCTGCAGCTGCTGTTCTAACCCTGACAGCTGATTGGAAACCTAAGGTCATGTTCGCATTGTAGGAAGATAGCTCAGGGGGCAGGATGCCTCCCCTGGAACATAAGCCCCTCCCAGCTGCCTATGGGTGTCTCTGTGACATGGGACTTTGTGCCTCCTCTTCCTTAGCTTTGGCTGGTCAGCTTCTCAAAAGCAATCTTTCCCAGGGAAAGCCAGTTTCTTAGCCCTGGGCTTCTCAGATTTGTAGAGGCATATCAAACACCTGGAGGATTTGTTAAAATGCAGATTCTGAGGTTGATGGCTTTGGGAGGGCCCTGAGTATCTGCATTTCGATCAAGCTGCTGGTGATGCCAATGATGCTGCAACTGGAACCCCATTTTTGAGTGACAACTATGTTTCCAGCAACATCCTTTGAGATGTGGCGGGGCATTTCCCACTTCCCCATGTTGGTATTGATGATCATCCCTCCAGAAGTTTTCTTGTGTGGGATCATCATCACCATGTTGTGTCTCAGAAAATTAAGGCTCAAAGAGGCCAGGGAATCATAGAGAAAGATGCAGGGGGCTCCGTTATGGTTTAGTGCTTTTTTTTTTTTTTTTTTGAAAGTGACCATGTCCCTCTTCTGTCTTCTCTCTCTCTTTACAAATTCATTGCTTTTATTCTGAAGGATTATAATTCTATCTGATCGTGCAAGCTACTCCTGGGAAAATCCTGCATTTTGATCTGAATCACAACTCACCAGTCAATTCCCTGTCTTTCCCAGACCCAAGTAGCTACCATTTAAGGGGCGACAGCAGGGACCAACTTCAGAAGCAGCTAGGAGGCCACCAGCCTGGCACCACTGCGACTTTTAACATTTTCCTTTCTTCCTATTTTCATACCTCTTGGCACCCAGGGTGTAAAAGAATGGATATAAAGGAATTAATGAGTGGGTAGGTAAGTAAATGAGCTTTCCATGTTCGATCTAAAGGTTGAATAACGTTGTTTTCCTCTACGAAAACCAGGGGATGGATGGATTGGCTGGAGAGGCAGGTGGGCAGGCAGACAGAGAAACGGAAATATCACACAAACATATATGTGCATCTCTAGATACACACATGAAAATACATTTGCCTTTCAGGATCATTTACATATTCAAATTTCAGTGCACGTGTAATGTACATAAAAATAGATAGGTGTGTATCATACAAAATAAGCATAAAGAAGCCTTTTTATCCCTCATGCAGGTCCTTGAATGCACTCATCAGAAGCACTTTAGAATGATGCCAAAAATCCCATGATTCAAAAAATAGAGAAACTCCTGAGCTGGACTGTATCCTGCCCACTTAGAATAATTTAACGTAGGTTTCCAAGTGATACCGTCACCCACCGGGCTCACTTCACTGAACCTATTTGCATATTCATCTGAATGCAAAGCCCAAGATTAAAGTGAATTACTGTTTAGCTTTCTTCCCCTGACTTCTCTGCGGGACCCAACTCACAGACATGCATGCAAAGCCCCTGGGGAAGCATTTACCAAATGGGTTTACAAATTTGTTTATGCATAGAAGCCTCGTCCCCCAAACAAAAAAAGTCACCATGATCATGCCACTAATTCAACTCTTCCCATTAATCGGCCTCTTCCAACCATCTCACTCTCTCCTCTGTTCTGTACTGCTTTAATCTTAAACTGGATCATTATCCTATTTAACATTTTATAAGTCATTTCCCACGCAGAGCGAGATATCCAATATTCATTAAGTACCTCTTCTCTGCTTAGCTCTGTGTCAGGCGCTAGATAGACAGAGATAAGTTTCCACGATGTGCTTTATTATTGTAAGAATAAAACATTGCACACATTACAATTTCAAATAATATGGAAGAATATTAAGATGACTCCATTTGGCCTGTATCTCTTCTGCTTTAACCACTTTTAATTATTTCTTCTGTTTTCTCCCAGAAAGTGTATGTTTCTCTGCGTGTGGCTGAGCATATGCGGCACATGCTTTAGCTATATACACAGCTTTCTATATTTTCCGAGTAAATTTAATCCTTCCAAAATGAAACACACAACTTCTCCTCTCTGGGTGTTATCCTCAAAATAGCACATGACATTGATTCTTGAGTATACTGAGTGTCTGGTAATGGACTTGGTAACATGCCAGCCTATGATATTCTATTCCCATTAATCCGTTCTAGTTCGGAGAGTTAGTTCTGCGTAAGACCTTTCCCCTCAACACCTACTACGTTGCACTACATTTGGTCAAGTTCCAATAAAAACATATTGAATCAACTTATTTCTGAAACATGAGTCCCCCTCTTGAAAAGGATCATTCTGTAATCTATTCTATACTTCTGTGTCGTGCTGGGTTTGTTTAAAGTTGAGGCAATTGTTCTGGTCACTTGCAACAATGTGGATGGAACTAGAGCGAAGGAGGTCAGTAAGAGAAAGACAAAATATCAAGTGATTCTTGACAAAATATCAAGAGAAAGACAAAATATCAAGTGATGTGGAATTTAAGAAACAAAACAGAGGAACATAGGGGAAGGGAAGGAAAAATAAGATGAAATCAGAGAGGGAGACAAACCGTAAAAGACTCTCAACTCTAGGAAACAAACTGAAGGTTGTTGGAGGTACGGGGATGAGGTAGCTGGGTAATAGGCATCAGGGAGGTCGTGTGATTTAACGAGCACTGGGTATTACATGCAACTGATGAATCCCTAAATTCTACTCCTGAAACTAATAATATATTGTATGATAATTAAATTGAATTTAAATTTAAAAAATAAATAAATAAAGGAAGGAAGGGCAACTGATAGAACTAGAACCAGCCTAACTGCTGATTTTAACATGGGACCAGAAATGTGAGTAATGTTTCTAAAATTCCATTTGTACCTCATCCGGTCCTTGATTCATTTACTTGAAAATAGCTGCAGGAATAGGCTCCATCCCCAAAGAGCCATGGTCCTGGGAGGAATGCTTGCTTTAAGAAGGACAAACAGAGGGGGATACCTGGGTGGCTCAGTTGTAAAGCATCTGCCTTCAGCTCAGGTCATGATCTCAGGGTCCTGGAATCGAGTCCCGCATCGGGCTGTTGCTCAGTGGGGAGCCTGTCTCTCTCACTGCCCTCTCCCCTGCTTATGTGCATTTGCTCTCTTTCTTTCTCTCTCAAATAAATAAAATCTAAAAAAAACCAAACCAAAACAAAAAAAGGACAAAGAGAGGGAGGGCCGGCCAGAGCTTGGAAAGGTTCAGGAGGCTGGGCTGGGCTGGGTCAGGAAGTAGCCACACTTACAAATATGGAAAGCAATGGTGTGTGTGCAAAATCCAAATGGGAGTAAAACCCAGAGGCAGCCCTTTGGGAACAAAGAGCAACCTAGCTGGTCAGCTAAGTGTACCTAGGAGAGAGGGAGGCTGCTTGAGTGGAATCCAGATGTTAAGAAAAAATGAGGCTGTTTGGAAGTTAGTTCAGCTGCCTTAAAGGATGTGTATCTCTTTTCTATGACATGAAACATTGTGGTTGCTGATATTAAAAGTACTGCCTCCTTACATGATCCTATAGTAGATGAAAACGAGCTTTAAAATAATAACACTAATGTCATCACAGACAACCAGAAGACTGAATAAACCTGAAATTGTGTTAGTAACTTTACACCAAATACATGTCCTCAAGAGACTGTTTCTAAAGCCACATGAGATAATTCAAGCTCTCTGGTATTAGTACCACTGACCTGCTATGTAGTAAAGTTCATTCATTTCGGTCTTTTAATTTGTAGGAGTTACTCAATTGTATGTTTTCAATTTGATTTAATTTTGCAAATGTAAATTATTTCTAAGTTTCAAAGGTCAACATTATTTAACAAGATATTTTCAGGAAGATTTTGCTTTTATATCAGTTCCTCTTTTGACTCCAATATTTTATTATATACATGCACAGATGCATACACAAATGGTTATGTATTAAATTTACTCTTTTGAACCTTGTTTTTTTCACTTAAGAATACATCCTGGAGATCATTCCCTATCAGCTGATGGAGAGGGTCTCATTCTTCTTTTATGGCCGCATAATATTCCATTGTGTGACTGGACTCTTTGATAATCAGCCAGAACCCTATTAAACTATATCTACAATGTCTCTAAGCTCTTCGATTAAATCATTATTTTTAGCAGGTAAATTACATGGATGAAACATAGGCAATTTAGCTAATACTGTGTTTTCAAACATTTATTTCCAGTATTTTGCCATTACCACAAAAAAAAAAAAGCTCTGGCAATAATCTGTTAGCACAATCTATAAACAAGTCCATAGTTATTTTCTTAGAACAAACTTCTAGAAGTGGAATTTCTGGGTTAAAATCTTTATACTTATTTAATGTTTTACCTCTATTGATTTGGGTCCTATTGATAACCTATCACATATTATGCTAAACTGGGTAATAATTCCTGATTTTATCATGCAGCAACATCATTCTGCCTTCCTAAATATAGGTATTTTTTTTTCCAAATCTAAGATTTCTACACATCAAAAAGTCAATTTGAAAACAGAAGTAAAAACTACTCCAACATAAAAGTAGGGACCACTATGGAAAATATAACATTGGATTTTATACCAATAACATGGAGCTTAGTTTGGTTTGTCAAACTGACTGACTAAATAAAAGCTTTGATTGAAAATATAATACAAATAAATTTTATCCACATAGATCACTTCTATTTGAGTAGATGTTGGAGTACAATTCAAATATTTACTTTGGGTTTTAAGGATAGGTCTTTTTCTATTTTATACATGGCCTATTGCACATGGTACAAAGGTAGAAAACCTTGAAAGTATTGCTAAGTTCCTTAGAAACCTAAAGTTTGATGTTGCTGAAAAAAGAAATGTGTTCTCTACTATTTTCATTAAAAAACCTCCAATAGGGATAAAGTTAGCTGACTCTGAGTCAAGAATAAATTGAAGAAGATAAGAGAGCTGGGATTGCCTTCCTTCCGCTAAACAATCATAAAGACCTTGAATAACTTCCCCCAGAGAGATATCCCCCAAAAAACCTCTACAACATAGAGGAATTAACTCTGGAGGATTCCATGGAAGGCCATTTGTACATAAAGATCTAGAGAAAATGGAGATGACTTGTCAGTGCTTTGATTCTGACCAGGGAAGCAAAAAATGAACCTAATACATACTAGGAACTGCATCTGAAGTGATAAATTTTGAACGTATTAGCCAGTGCCAATGAGGAGAGCAGGGATAAAGATTAAAAAAAACAAAACAAAGCAAAAAAAAAAAAAAAAAAAAAAAAAAAACAAAAAACAAACAAAAAAAAAACCCCTACTATTTACCACAGAGAGATTTGATAGAACAGAGATTCCTGGCCAACAGAAACTACTGTTACTTGGGATTCCAGAAAACCATCTATGGAGCCATCATACAGAATATGAAGGCAAGGAAACGATGGTATTAGGGATCCCACTGGGCTTTACAGCATGTCATAATTAATAAGAGATGGTAGGGGACAGAAAACAGACACCCCAAGAAAATGGGCTGTGGAGAGCTCCACTGAATGGAGACCTCCTCCCCCTGGTAGGTGGAGCTCTAGAGATAAAGATTCTATGTCATAATGAGTACATTCAGTTATCTTACAGGACCAAGCACATAAGGTCAATGACTTGGAAGCCAAACCAGAGGACAGGGAGTGATGGGTAAGACGAGGCCCAAAGGAGCACTCTCCCACCTAAAGACAATGATGGATACTCTGTCTCAGCTAATGGTCGCCACTAAGGAATTGGCACTAGAATTGTCATATTATCTGATTTTTCAAGAAAAGTTGGAAAATTTTTGTGTGAAATCAAACTCTTCCGTTAGCAACATTTTTTTTTTTTTAATTTTTAAAAATTCTCTGTAGGCCAATCAAAACATGTCCACAGGCCCCCGGTTTGTTATCTTTAAAATATGTCATCAGGCTCCTGGGCCTGAGGAAGCTGTTCACTCCTACTGGATCTTACCATCCCCTTCTCCCAAGAGGAATGAGAGATGCGGGAAAACAATGACCATCACAAGGGAAAGCAATTTATTTTTTAGGGGTAAGACATAGTCCTCATTTACCTTGAATTTCACAAGTTCTACCACCACCTAAGTTAGTGATGTTAGCTCGAAATACACTTCGAGTTTCTTTTACTTTTTAAAAAATGTAAAGCTAAAATAGGACTATAATTTGCCAAATTCCAAACTGGTTCATAATGGTGCAATTCAAGCTTTTTGCATCATGTTAATGAAAATGGCATACTGACTGGGCATTTCACGCATTCAAAGATGCTGATGCAGCCCTCTAAAAATAAGTGAAGAGGAAAGACCCAACCACTGCCCTGCCCCCAATAATCAGTTGATTAATCTTCCCACTGAGATGACCAGATATTTTGGTGCCGCATAGATAGAGACAAGACACCACTTGCAAGGTCAGTCCAGTAATTTTCGAGAGCACAGATTGGAGTTGATATTTTATAGTTCCCAGTGTAGTATTAAATGTATTTCGATCTCCTTTCAGAAGCCATAGCTACTTTTAATGTGAAAAAACCTTTTCTTCTCTATGGAAAATCACCTGCCTCTTACCACAATATTTCTACAAATGCGATTTTTTTCTTTTCTCTCTTTATCTCTCTCTCTTTCTCTCTCTCTCTCTTTCTTTCTTTCTTTCTTTCTTTCTTTCTTTCTAACAATGAGGAAATTTCTAGCTGGAAAACACATTGGAAGTCAGCCTGGTCAAATCTCTAAATTCGGTCAGGAAATTCATGCTATAGAACCCCCAACAAATGAGCAGTTGGTTTCTGCTGAAACAACTGGTGAATTCTAACCAGTCTCTAAGAATTGCGGCTAGGATGGGAAATGGTAAACATGTGACTTGGAATCCTTCCTTCCACCTTCCCCCATCTCAGATCTGTGCATAATACAAGGAAAGATCCTTGCGTTAAATCTCACTTACCGTGCTCTGCTCTCTCCTTAGTAAGCCTCAGCACCAACAAACACCCAACAGGCTGGCATCCCAAGCACCATTCGTGACTCACAAGTATCTGATTATTTAAAGCAGTGAAATATCACATTTGGCAGCTCTCCTGAGAGGCAGCTGCTGTGTTTAGCTAGTGTGTGAGCAGTTGGTGGGTCCTGCCCACTGGCAGGCCAAGTCAAAAATAGTTTGTGCCCACGTCAACAGTCAAAACCGCATGGTTTAACTGAAATCCCAGAACTTGTGGGGCTAACTTGGCCAAAATGAGGAGTAGAAAGCTGTATGAAATTCAGGCCCATAACCTTCCTAGTTTGTTTGCCTTTCTGTCTTCTGAAGAACAAATCAGTGGTGTGATAGAAGTGGCCTGAATTGCTTGAATTTGGGATGAAGATACAATCCTATCATAAATCAGATGAATTCATTATGGACAAAGAATTTCAACAACTAAATAATAAATTATTTCAGTATTTTTTATAGAAAAATAGATTTGCTGTGGAAATTAGGTGTGTTTTTAAAATATTTGATTCAATGTGGTGTAAAGGTACCATGGCTTTTAGAGCTCTTCAAGTAATGTTCTGAAAGCTGGTTATCCTAACCTTCTCTGCATGTATCCATCACACAGCTCTTAATCCTTGGTTGGTTACATATTATTTAAATATCTCCCAATTAATGTCTTATCTTTTCACTTCTTCGCTAGTAAGTTCACATCAAAAAAAGAGTGCTTAATTTGATGCAGTGTGATTAAAATTTTCTTATACATTTTGCTTCTTATGTATTTTGTTTAAGAAATATTTGGATCATAAAGTTGAAAAAAAAAAACATTTTTCCTAAAAGGTTTACAATTTTTTTTTTGCCTTTGAGATATAAGCCAAAATCATTTTATGTGTACGGTGTGAGGTAAGAATCTAATTTCATTTTTTCCCAACATGATAAATTGTTAGCATTTATTTTCTACTAATCTAGAGTGCTCCTTCTATTGAAAACCAAAATGTCACAAATGTAGGTTCTGTTTCTAGGATCTTGATATCTTGATCCTTACTCATGAGTCAGGCTGTGTACCAAGCACAAACACTGCAGCAATGAACACAGCAAATACAGAGTAAGTTGACACGCTATTGAGCAAATTTCCACACCAGATTGTTCTTAGGAAAGTTTTGGCCATTGAACTTCCCTTAAACATCTGGAATCTGCATGTCAAGTTTCTCAAAATTTCCTATTGGTATTTTTATTAAAATTGCATTGAATCTCTAACTTAACTTACAGAGAACCAGGTATCTTGTGATGTTAAATTTTCTGATTCATTCATTGGATTCATTTGTTTATTCATTTAATTCTTCCTTAACATCTTTCAGAAAGTTTTCTAATTTTTGCTAAAAAAGTCTTATGTAGTATTTGTTAATTTAATCCTATGCACCCTTATACTTTTGTGTATTACATCTTTGTTTGTAGATAGCATACAAAAATTCAGTTAACTTTTGTATGTCGTATAGCCAAATGCGTTGTTAATATCTCTGCGTTATTAATTCTAACAAGTCTGAAGACATTTTGGATATTTCTATCTGGACAACTATTTTCTGCAAATAATAACAATTTTTTCTTCATATCTTTCATTATTTTTCTTTTGTGTTATTCTGGCTATCCTTAATACACTAAAACCAAGAAAATAACATTGACTAGAGACAGTTTTATTGTTTATTCTTGTCTTCTCCTTAATTTTATAGAGAATGCTTCTCTTTTTTTTTAATATAATTTTTTATTTTTTATAAACATATATTTTTATCCCCAGGGATACAGGTCTGTGAATCACCAGGTTTACACACTTCACAGCACTCACCAAAACACATACCCTCCCCAATGTCCTTAATACCACCCCCTTCTCCCAAACCCCCTCCCCCCAACAACCCTCAGTTTGTTTTGTGAGATTAAGAGTCACTTATGGTTTGTCTCCCTCCCAATCCCATCTTCTTTCATTTATTCTTCTCGTACCCACTTAAGCCCCCATGTTGCATCACCACTTCCTCATATCAGGGAGATCATATGATAGTTGTCTTTCTCCGCTTGACTTATTTCGCTAAGCATGATACGCTCTAGTTCCATCCATGTTGTTGCAAATGGCAAGATTTCATTTCTTTTGATGGCTGCATAGTATTCCATTGTGTATATATACCACATCTTCTTGATCCATTCATCTGTTGATGGACATCTAGGTTCTTTCCATAGTTTGGCTATTGTGGACATTGCTGCTATAAACATTCGAGTACACGTGCCCCTTTGGATCACTACGTTTGTATCTTTAGGGTAAATGCCCAATAGTGCAATTGCTGGGTCATAGGGCAGTTCTATTTTCAACATTTTGAGGAACCTCCATGCTGTTTTCCAGAGTGGCTGCACCAGCTTGCATTCCCACCAACAGTGTAGGAGGGTTCCCCTTTCTCCGCATCCTCGCCAGCATCTGTCATTTCCTGACTTGTTGATTTTAGCCATTCTGACTGGTGTGAGGTGATATCTCATTGTGGTTTTGATTTGTATTTCCCTGATGCCGAGTGATATGGAGCACTTTTTCATGTGTCTGTTGGCCATCTGGATGTCTTCTTTGCAGAAATGTCTGCTCATGTCCTCTGCCCATTTCTTGATTGGATTATTTGTTCTTTGGGTGTTGAGTTTGCTAAGTTCTTTATAGATTCTGGACACTAGTCCTTTATCTGATATGTCGTTTGCAAATATCTTCTCCCATTCTGTCAGTTGTCTTTTGATTTTGTGAACTGTTTCCTTTGCTGTGCAAAAGCTTTTGATCTTGATGAAAAAAATCATGGAAACAAATGATAATGAAAATACAACGGTTCAAAATCTGTGGGACACAACAAAGGCAGTCCTGAGAGGAAAATATATAGCGGTACAAGCCTTTCTCAAGAAACAAGAAAGGTCTCAGGTACACAATCTAACCCTACACCTAAAGGAGCTGGAGAAAGAACAAGAAAGAAACCCTAAGCCTAGCAGGAGAAGAGAAATCATAAAGATCAGAGCAGAAATCAATGAAATAGAAACCAAAAAAACAATAGAACAAATCAACGAAAGTAGGAGCTGGTTCTTTGAAAGAATTAATAAAATTGATAAACCCCTGGCCAGACTTATCAAAAAGAAAAGAGAAAGGACCCAAATAAATAAAATCATGAATGAAAGAGGAGAGATCACAACTAACACCAAAGAAATACAAAGTATTATAAGAACATACTATGAGCAACTCTACGGCAATAAATTTGACAATCTGGAAGAAATGGATGCATTCCTAGAAACATATAAACTACCACAACTGAACCAGGAAGAAATAGAAAGCCTGAACAGACCCATAACCAGTAAGGAGATTGAAACAGTCATTAAAAATCTCCAAACAAACAAAAGCCCAGGGCCAGACGGCTTCCCGGGGGAATTCTACCAAACATTTAAAGAAGAACTAATTCCTATTCTCCTAAAACTGTTCCAAAAAATAGAAATGGAAGGAAAACTTCCAAACTCATTTTATGAGGCCAGCATCACCTTGATCCCCAAACCAGACAAGGATCCCACCAAAAAAGAGAGCTATAGACCGATATCCTTGATGAACACAGATGCAAAAATACTCAACAAAATACTAGCCAATAGGATTCAACAGTACATTAAAAAGATTATTCACCACGACCAAGTGGGATTTATTCCAGGGCTGCAAGGTTGGTTCAACATCCGCAAATCAGTCAATGTGATACAACACATCAATAAAAATAAGAACAAGAACCATATGATACTCTCAATAGATGCTGAAAAAGCATTTGACAAAGTACAGCATCCCTTCCTGATCAAAACTCTTCAAAGTGTAGGGATAGAGGGCACATACCTCAATATCATCAAAGCTTCTCTTTTTTTTTTTACTAATAATAATGTTTTAAAACACATTTTAATATATAACTTTTTTCATGTTAAGAAAGTTTTCTTCTGGGACACCTGGATGGCTCAGTGGGTTAAGCCTCTGCCTTTGGCTCAGGTCATGATCTCAGGGTCCTTGGATTGAGCACTGCATCAGGCTCTCTGCTCAGCAAGGAGTTTGCTTCCCTCTCTCTCTGCCTACTTGTGACCTCTGCCTATCAAATAAATAAATAAATAAAAATTTGAAAAAAAGAAAGGTTTCTTCTATTCCTACTTTGAAAAATATTTATAATAAATGAGTGTTGAATTTTATCAATTTTTTCCATCGTTTGGGAAAATCATGTTTGGTTTCTCTTTTGATCTGTTGATGTAGTGAACTTAATTTCTAGAATGTATAAAAAAATAAAATATTCTTGTATTTCTGAGGAAATAACACTATTTATTAAGGATATGTGATCTTGCTATGCATAGCTGGATTTAGCATTCCAATGTTTTGCTCTGGATTTACATACATCCATGTTCCCAAGTAAGATGGCCTATTATTTTCTCTTCTCATGGTACTCTTGTGTGGTTTTAGAAACAAGATTACATTAACTTCCTAGAATGTGTTGAGAGAATATTCTTTTATTTTTCTATTACCTGGCAGGTGTCAAATATTAGAACTACGTCTTGAAAGTTTGGTAGAATTCTTTTGGGACACACCCTGCAGCTAGTATTCTTTTCTTTGTGGGAAAATTAAGATTACTCAGTTGATTTAATGGTTACAGAAATTTTCATGCTTTCTATTTCTTCTAGAGCCAGTTTAGGTAAAAATATATGTTTCTAAGAATTTGTATGTTTCATTTACGTTTTTAAATCTATTGACATAAGCCAAAGCTTGGTGTTTTCTTATTATTTTTTGATACAGATACTTCCTGTATCTGTAAATATAACACTTTTCTATACTTAATCTTAGATATTTTTATCTTCTTTAATTTTGATTGATCTCATCAGATACCTATTCTATTAATCTTTTTAATAAACTACTTTTGGTTTTGTCAATCTCACTTCTTTATCTTTGATTTTCTTTTATTAATTTATGTTTCTAACATAATTATAGACTTTTTTGTATATTCTGAGTATACTGTGCTGCTTTTTTACCCTCTTCTTAAGATGACTAATTAGCCCATTAATTTTAATTTCTTTTACAGTAGTAAAAAAGCCAAACTAATATTTGCAACTAGTAACAATTATAGATATTTTCATATTATATTTCTATAGTTTCATAATCTCAAAACATCATGTACATTTATAAGTACTTTAAAATTATAGTTATTAGAGTGACCACTAGATACTATTATTCAATAAATGAACAAGGAAAGCACATATATTACTAAATCCCAAATTAAAACAATTACTTGATAATTCTATTTTAGGTAATTGGTTTTCTTCATACTTTTACGTATTTTATTTTATGCACTAGGGATCAATAGTATGTGAAGAAAACTATGGATTTCACCAGATTTCCAAGGAGAAAAAAATAAAGTTTAAAAAAGTTTTTTTAAAAAGCACTGTTTGGTAGAGCTTAATGCAGGATTCTCAGGTTTGGCTTCCTCACCTTACCAGGGGCTGACTTCTGGATCCCAATGCTTTATAGATGTTTTCCTTCATGTAACCATACCTTACCATTCCCTCCTTGCTGTCCTTTTTACAACTAACTTCCCTTTTCCGTTCACCGGATTTTATTTTTGTTAGTTGACTTTTGCTCTTAGATTTTTTTTTCTAACTTCATGGCAAACCTAATAATGAATTAAATATTGTGTTTTGGGCAATATATCAAAGATCTCATGGTATTTTAGCAGAAGATTATGTAGCCTGGTTTCCTACTCGAAATAAGAGTCTTGTCCAAGATTTCCTAACTCTTACTTAAGCTAAGCTGGGAGAAATATTTACCATCTCTCATGAAAAATTCTGACCTCCATGTTTTTGTTCAAGAGGACTGTATGAAGAACAGCTTTCCCCAGTGAGACCTCATACCTCTGACACATAGAGCCCTGAAGCATTTTCTTAATTGCAAAATTCAACATGTTTATATGGCAGACTAGTCCTCAGGTTTTAAACATCCACTGCTGCCACCTGTTTTGAAAGGGACATGCACTGTTCTCTCTGGTGAGATGGAGTGTGTGGGAGCATCACAGACAATTCTGGAGGGCTCGACCCTCCATCAGGCAGGGCTCAGTAGCCATCAACTTTCCCTGCCCCATCAGCCCTCACAGCCAAAGCTTCAGAGTACTCCTCGGCTGACACTGCCATCTCAACCCCAGTTTCCCTTAGAATTTATCCAATGACCTGGAATCGATTCTCTCTTTTTTCTTAAACCCTACAGAATTCACTGATTGATTACTCTTACCGTAGCTTTTAAGATTCTAAATCTCAGTATCTTTTTTTAAAATTCCTACCTAAAACGTGTAAAAGAAAGAAAGCAAACTACTGGTAGAAGAATAAGTCTCTCTTAAACTATAGAAACTCATCTAGATAGATAGATAGATAGGGATTACGCAGACAGGCATATATACAGAGACACACACACAATGTATTATACATACATATGTGAAGGACACCACTTCTTTCATTGATTTGTATCAAGGCTGTTCTCTGACGACTACTGAGGTTAATGAGGATGGTGATACTTGAGCCGTTATTTTCCTTCGCTTCTAAGTAATTCTGCATCGGCTGCTCTAACTTGCATTTCAGCACTCACTAAACCTTCATTGGCATTCGTTGCTATGTTCCCTTTAGACTGTTCAAATCGCACTAGCAAAACATTTTTCTTGTTTTAACTTATATTTCTGTGCCTGGTGATGGGGAGTATTTTATCTTGTTCTTGCCTAAGTTATCCTAATATAAACTCATTCTTCTTCCAAGATATGCCTTACTTTACAAACGTAGGCCAGATTGTGGCCACGGTAATAATTAATTACCTGTTTTCCTGTAGTCTTTTTGGATGAACTCTAGGGAGTGATTATTTTCCAAGGTGATCAGATCTAATTCCTCTTGCCTTTCTGCTCAAATTCTTTTATTGCTCCTAACTCACTTGTTTTAATTATCTAGGGATTGAACTAAATAAACTGAATAATTTCAAGTACCTAAATAATGGCATTAGTTCTTTCTGGGGTTGACTGCAGCCTTAGGATATTTTTGTAAGACTTCAAAACAGTCATTTGATTTGGTTGTAACTTCAAACATTTATAGATACTTGTCAGAGGAAGGTCCTTGAGGAGAGTCAAATCCAGCCCTGCTATTTTGTAAATCTGGCAACTCATATCCAGAAATGTAGACTGATTTATGAATATTACAGAGGAAGTTACTGGTAAATCTTGGTTTACAACCGAGATGTCCCAGTGCTTTTTCTACTTATTTATAACCATTATGTCACCATACACATATTTCCGAATTGGAAAAAGGAATTACGACAATACATTTCATCTATTCAGATAGACATTGGTATGTCGACTCCAGGAAATGTCAGTTTTTCTCTGATCAAGGATATCAATCTTTGCGATGGGAGGAATCTGTTTATCCCACACTCAACTTGGTTTTTGCTTGATACTTTTGAACTATTAAAATGAAAACAAGGAGGCGATCACTGGTTTGGGAAAATTGTCAGATAGGCAGCTATAGATTGGGTCTGATTTAATGATGTTTCTAGTATCTTTTTAAAAGAAAGACATTTCAGGGCCAGTTCAAGAAAAAAATAGCTTGACTGGAGTTAGTGACTTAATGAGTGACTTTTTTCTGCACAGAATCACTCTGAACATGAAATTTAGCTTCTAAAGCACTTGCCCCCAAAACTCAACCCACACAAAGAATTTAGGAGTATAGTAGATTTTTTTTTTAAAAAACTGGATTCTGTTGCAGCTTCAAATTTCTGCATAGGAGGAGATTATGAATAGCAATCATGTTAGAAGAAGAGGTGGGTAGGGAACACGTTTTGAAGATGTTTTTGTGCACAAACTCACTATTTTGGCTGAGATTGTGTGGGCTTTTGTTTCCTTTTGTTTTTGTTGTTTGTTGTTGCTGACCAAGAAGGCATTTGAATCTAAGAAATTTCTTTATTCTAAAGAACCTTCTGGTCAGCCTGCTGGACCTTTCCTGCTACAGATCCAATATACACCACGTTATGCCTTATTTCTCTTCCATCTTTCTCTTCTCTCTGCGCCCTCACCTCTCTTCTCACTGCATGAAGAACAAAAAATCTTTTCCACTAGCATATTTGCCCTTCTCTCTGATGCCTTGGCACCAAAATGCCTTCTGCGAACACTTAAATAAAATTCCAGCCAAAGACAGCTCCCTCTATAAGAGCAATTCTACAGCCAGTTATTTAGGCGATAACATCTTTCGACCATATTATACAATAAGCAAAGAGTCAGCTACGAGGGCTTAATGGAGATGTAGAGTTTACCATTGTACTTTACAACCACTAACCTCTGAACACCTCTAAACTACAGCACTTAACAACCTTCAAGCTCTGCTTATCTTTCTCTACCTGCCTAAATTCATTCCCCTCCTGATCAAGTACTTCTCCATGAATAAAGTGAACATTCTCTTGCTAGTTGTACCTGATTCTCACCTTGTTCTAAGGCAAACTTTTTCTTAGGCAGTTTTTTTCAGCCCTCCTCTGCACTGAAGAGACCTTTTATTTCCAGTTTCCCATTTGGTCCCAAATGGCTTTCACCACTTACCTAGTTCTCCTATATAAAGCAATAATTAATAACCTGCAACTTCTACAGAATTATGAAAACATATTCTTCTCTTCCTTTATTCATAGTTTGCAATTCAACCCAAACACCTAAATACCTATTACTGTTCTGTTCTAGAGCTTTAGAGTGAAAATGGTGGCCTCCCATTCCCATTCTTCCATTAGCATATACTAGCAATAATTTTAAACTCTTACATTGAAAACACTCCTATGAAATTTTTTTCACTAAAAAGATGCCAAAATAATGACAATAGAGTATTTTCTTTAAAAATGTCCATATCTTTGTAATGATTTTAGAGATTCAAGATTAATAGATTTAATTATCCTATCAGATCCTCTTCTTTATCTACTTATCTATCTATTTGTTTGTTTATTTCACAGCGACATAGAGAGAGCATGCACAAGCAGGAAAGGGGCAGAGGGAGGGGGGGAGAAATTCAAGCAGACTCTGCACCATGCTCAGAGACTGTCGGAGGGTGGAGGCGTTCTTGATCCCATGACCCTGAGATCATGACCTGATCTGAAATCATGAGTTGGATGCTTAACCAACTGAATCACCCAGGTGCCCCCAGATCCTTATTTTTAAAAATAAATATTTAATATTCATTCTATGCTCTCAGATTACAATTTTATTCCCTCTGTTTTTCAGTCTCTGATAGAAGTCTCCGTTCAGTTCTTACATAAAACCATGTTGTAACAAGGGAATTTAATGTCACCAGGAGAATGGCTTCTGCTGAGCTCAGTTGCATCGTGGGGTAGACAAAGCCACATCTGTAAGAGCTCTTACAAGGGCTCCTGCTTCAGCATTCCCAAGTAAATTGCTTCAGGACTCTTCAGACCCATGACATACTTTGATTGTCACCCTCAGTCATGAAAATAATTTTCAACAGTTGATGTCTTAAAGTAAACACTGATCTCACAAAATATTCTCTGTAGTTCCTATTTCTTATCTCTGCCCTTTAATATAACCATTTGGCTAGCCAAAGAAATAATTTAGTTCACATGGAGGGGGAAGGCAGGCAGCCAGGAGAGAGGATGGACATCAGATCAGAAGTGCATAGACTTAATTCTGCAAGCATCAGGACAGGAGGCAACATTATGCTTAATAAATGGGCATTTTCTAGAAAATACCACTTGGTTTTTGATAAGGCTGCAGCTACCAGCCAGTTGAGGTAGGCATGACATTGATAGACAGTGATCCCTAAGGTATGGTTGGGTGCAAAATAAACTCACATAGGGTGATGAGCAGTAAGGAGGGCACGTGATGTGATGACCACGGGGTGTTATATGCAACTGATTATTGAACACTACCTCTGAAATTAATGATGTACTATATGTTGGCTAATTGAATTTAAATTTAAAAAGAGAAAAGATTACTTCACCATATTGTTGAGGGTCCTTCTCTGGGCTCTCTACTCTGTTTGCAAATGACACTACAAAGCACTGATACCCAAGATCTATAAGGAACTCAAGCTCAACACTCAAAACACAGATAATCATGTCAAAAAATGGGCAGAAGACATGAAAAGACACTTCTCCAAAGAAGACATACAAATGGCTAACAGACACATGAAAAAATGTTCATCATCATTAGCCATCAGGGAGATTCAAATCAAAACTACATTGAGATACCACCTTACACCAGTTAGAATGGCAAAAATTAACAGGAGAGGAAACAACAAGTGTTGGAGAGGATGTGGAGAAACAGGAACCCTCTTACACTCTTGGTGGGAATGTAACTTGATACAGCCACTTTGGAAAACAGTGTGGAGATTCCTCAAAAAAATTAAAAATAGAGCTACCCTATGACTCTGCAATTGTGCTACTAGGTAGTGAAGTAGTGAAAAGTAGTGAAGTAGTGAAAAGAAAAGCCATATGTACCCCAGTGTTCATGGCAGCAATGTCCACAATGGCCAAACTGTGGAAAAAGCCAAGATGCCCTTCAACGGATGAATGGATAAAGAAGATACGGTCCATATATATGATGAAATATTACGCAACCATCAGAAAGGATACCCAACTTTTGTATCAATATGGACGGGACTGGAGGAGATTATGCTGAGTGAAATAAGTCAAGTAGAGAAGTCAATTATCATATGGTTTCACTTACTTGTGGAGCATAAGGAACAACAGGGAGGACATTAGGAGAGGGAAAGGAAAAGTGAATTGGGGTAAACTGGAGGGGGAGATGAACCATGAGAGACTGTGGACTCAGAAACAAACTGAGGGTTTTTTGGAGGGGAATGGGTGAGCCTGATGGTGGGTATTAAGGAGGGCATGCATTGCACTGGCTATGGTATACCAACAATGAATCTTGGAACACTGAAAAACTAAAATTAAATTTAAAAAAAAGAAAAAGAAAAAGAAAAGAAAGAAACTCACATATCTACCACATCATGAGGTTCTCTAGGTAAATTTTTCATTCTTCTCTAGACCTCAAATTATTGAAAATAATATTGGCCCTCTCCTGGTAAAGATGTGATTTTTTACTAAGAAAATACTGGGAAACACTTTCTTGGCCACTTAATTATTTTTCATAGCTGACCTCAATTTCTTCAGCATAACCTGTAACTTCAAAACAACAAATAAACACTGAATACCTAGACCTTGTAAGTTGGAGAAGCATTTTAGCTGAATATATGCTTAATATGGCTAAGCTTGCTGCTACAGATAATTTTTGTTATTTTTTAGTTTTCAGATCACTTCTTAGCCAGGAGCTAAGAAGGAAAAAAAAAAACAGATGCATTGTCTTGAAAAGACAAGAACATGATTGACAAGCAGGAAGTGGCCCCCAAGCTAGTTCCAGTCAATTTTCTGAACAAAAGATTCATTCTCAATCTTTCTTCCCACATGAAACAGGCCTAACAGGGGGATTCTTATATAATCCAAAATCTGTAGGACGATTACAAACAGGAACTGAGATTTTCAGCCATCAGGTAAAGAATGAGGCTAAAAGTTTTCCACTTGGGTTATAAAGGAAACTACGGATTTAAAAGAAAATCTTGAGGGTACCAATTCTAACATCTTATTATCCTTAGTAAGTATGTTAACAGTTCCTCAGGTTCTTTAGGTCTTCAGGAATCTCATTTTATTTTGTTTTTATTATTACCATTCCTTTCCCATCCTTTAATGTGTGTGTGGGTGTATATTATGACCTCAACTTATAATCTAAATGCACATGATATTTCAATCCTATCAAGTACCTAGAAATAACCAAATCTGTCTCCAGACATTGAAAAAATCTGTGTCCATTTTTGTAGGTTAAATAATCCCCATCCCAATAGTCTTTTCACACAGAATTATTATTTTCAAAACTAAATGCCTGGTTAGTTTCTTAGAGAATCTTTAAAATGTCTACATAAGTCTAAGCTGGTGGAACCCAAAAAAAGACTCTAACCAGTCTCTAATAGTGAAAATTAATGTAAGTCTTGCAACTTCTTCTCCTAAATGTTTGAATATAGAAATGTGCAGTTGGAAGAATCTCATCTCCAAGTGATTCCCTTAGTATCCCACAAGTACAGAAGTAGGCTGGTAGCAACCCTTCTGTGAATTTCAACCATGTGGAAAAGAAACCATAACCTCCCACAACTACCACCCTCCATCTCTGTGGGAGCAAGCTCACAAGTCCTTCCTGCTCCCCATTCCGTGAGTTACCAAGGAAACTGTGTGTCACATAAATATACTTGGTACATGAGAGGTATTCCCTGAAGACCTACTCTTTCATTTGTTTTTAACTAGTTTGTTTTTTTTTTTAACTGACACACAGTTAAGTGACACAGAACATTCTCATCAATGGGTCCCCGAACTCAGATGATCCTTGTAGTCCCAGAATGTACAATGTCAACAACATGGGAAAATTTGGTACAAACAGGGGTCCCTTCTAGAAGGTAACCTGGTGTTCAGAAATGCCCAAGTCTGTCTAGGGGTCAGGAAATTCTGATAATGCAGAAAATCTTAGAAGACTCCTAAGAGTTAAATCATCCGAAAAAAAAAAAAAAAAAAAAAAAAATGGAGCCAGGGAAACAGTCATTATCCAGTTTAAAAAAAAAAAAAAAAGGCCTTGTGCTCTTTTCTACCCTCATGGGCCCTCTCCCCACTTCCCCTTACTCTCCTCTACTTCCTCTCATCTCAAAGTCCCAACTCATTTGAAGTGCATCCTCCAGTGTGAGGTGTCCACCATTCATACTTCCATTTATTTCCACACTGAAGAAGGTGGGAAGGGTTTAGATCCTGAAACCTGAGTAAAGAGGGGATGGAAGAAAGCATCATGGTTCTTTGGGCTTCAAGCTGGATATCTGAAGACCAGTATGAGTTTATGTACTGAAAACATGATTCTACTACCAACATATCTCCTATATCTTACATTAAAACCATGTCTGTATCCTTCCTAGCTTCAAGCTCATTTAAAAAACTCTTCTTTCATAGTCAGGTGACTAGAAGAGAATGAAGGTATGAGGGCATGAGGAAAATTTTTCCAGCTTAAGTTAAACAATAAATTTATAATATTTATTTATCTATATCCAAAAATATTTTTGTTTATATCATAGACAATTTTAACATATATATACAAAAGTTGAGAAAATGGTACAATCATCTCTACATACCCATCACCGAGCTTTACCAATTATCAAACTCGAATTCTTTTGAAGCAAATTCCAATTGTTATGTCATTTGGTCCATAAATACATTAGTATGTACCTCTAAAAACAACATGACATCATGACCCTTTCTTTAAAAAACAGAGATAATGATATTACCTAAAATATTAGCAATAATT
Organism: Mustela nigripes; assembly: GCF_022355385.1. Lineage (NCBI taxonomy): Eukaryota > Metazoa > Chordata > Mammalia > Carnivora > Mustelidae > Mustela > Mustela nigripes. Next base: position 16,622,419 of record NC_081560.1, read on the forward strand.
TCTCAGTAGCATCAAATATCCAATTAATCTTCAAATTTCCAATTGCCTCATGAATTTTTTTACAATCTATACACTCAAATCAGGATCAAACTGTACTGTACTTGGTAGACAAGTCTCTGAAGCCTTCTCTCCATCGTTTTTTCCCTCCTCATTACAGTTTATTGGTTGGAAAAAATGAGACTATTTGTCCTGTGTATTTGAACTGGTCTAGATTTTGGCGATTTCATCCTTGTTATCATTTAGCAAGTCCCTCTGTCCAGTATATATTGATAGTCTAGCTGGAGGCTTGATTGGGTTTGGGGTCTTTTATTCCTTTCCCTTTGGCAAGAATCCCTTAGAAGTGGTCTGTGTTCCTTAGTTAGATGACACCTACAGACTGAAAGTCTCTATTTTATGATTTATAATCCATTATAATAATTGCCTAGATTCATTCATTGGGGGAAATTCAAAAAGATTTAGGCAAGTCATGTGTATGCCCTAGAAATAGGAACAGAGGACGCGAATAGGAATAAGACCTGCTCTTGCTCAGAAAGATTTTATAGCTTAAGATGTAGGAAACAGGGGCGCCTAGGTTGCTCAGTGAATTATGCCTCTGCCTTTGGCTCAGGTCATGGTCTCAGGGTCCTGGGATCCAGCATCGGGCTCTCTGCTCAGCGGGGAGTCTGCTGCCCCCCACCCTCTCTCTGCCTGCCTCTCTACTTGTGATCTCTGTCTGTCAAATAAATAAATAAAATCTTTAAAAAATAAAATAAAATCTAAAAGAAAAGATTAAACAAAAAAGGTGTAGGAAACAAGAAACAAACACAGAAGCAAGCTATTATAATGGTGGATTCTGCCAATACCAGGCGAAACCAGAGTGATGCTGTTATATAGAACAAAGGAGATGAATAAGAAGCAAAAGAAGGCACTCCAGGTAAAATCAACATTGGAAAGAAGCACTCATGTGGTTTACTGTGGGGGAGGGGGCAGCTACTCTGACCATCAATGTTCTTTCTAAGCTATGGAATGGCAAGCATGATCTGAGCGTTCTTTAAATCCCTTCTGCTTCTAAATTTCTAGATATCATATATTTGGGCCTTATTATGAGACAGCCACATTCCTTCATGTTTTTAAAAAATTATTAGAAGTCCAATGATAATGAAATTCAGTGTGAGATGATTTGTTACTCACTATTGAATTCAGCTTTTTCAATAAAAGTTTTAATCAGAGGAAGACAAGTCAGCAGTTAAGATATTTGAGACACTTCCACAAAGGATTTCTGGCTAATTCAGAGGACTTTAGAGTGTGATCACTCCAGCTCTTCACTGAGTTAGGTTTAAGGTCAAAACGTGATTTTCTAAGCATTCAATGGATTATGGGCAGGAGCAGAAATCAGAATAATGACCCTTTGAAGGGAAATTTGGAAATAATTGGTAAAAATAGAAATTTAAATATCTTTTGACCTAGCAATATGCTTTAAGCAAGAAGTTCTATACAAATACTCCTATAAACATGCAAAAATGGTAATTATAGTCTTACTTTTGGTAGTGGTAAACTGAAAACAATTATACCCATCAACAGAGGACTGATTTTAAAAACAATAATTTGTCACCAAAAGAATGTATAGCCCTAGAAATTTATATGAACACCATTTCACAATTTCAGGTCAAATAAAATTAGCATACTGATGTCTTGTTTAATCTTGTAAAAAAAAAAAAATCTCTCCACATGTATATCTGGATGTTTGTATGTGTATTCGTATTCACAACAGAAAAATGCCTGAAGTATAAAAACAGAAAAACATCAGTATTTACTGTTAGAAAATATAGTTATAGTGGATTCCCACATACTACATTATTTCTAGATTATTTGAATGCTTTCTCTGTACGGATTGTTTTTCGAATCAGAGCAAAAACATTTTTACAAAGGCTTTTCTTTTCCTTGATACATTCCCCTTGTCCCCTTCCTCCCTCTCTTGTGATTGAATTTCCCCAACACAGAAGCTTGCTCTGTCTTCCAACACACTTGGAATAAGTAAATACTAAAATCTTTGCTTGACCCTGCATGGTCCCCTGGCTTCTCCCCTGTCTCCCCACTTCTCACAAGCATGTCAAATCCTGAGGCCACACTCCCTGCTGATTTGCTACACCTCCCTTTCCCTTTCAACACAACATCATTGGGTTTCTATCCCCACCATTACAATAACATTTTCTTCATAAAAGTCAGCGATAGCCCTCTGGTTGTCAAATGGTGTAGGCTTTGCTGAGTCTTCATTTTGGACCTCTCAGCTACACTTAACACTTTCTGGCACTGTATTCCCAAGACTTTCCTGAATTTCCTTCCTGACACTCTGTGACTCCTCCACCACCACCATGATTTTACATGTGTGAGAACACCTTCAGATTCTCCTCCTTTGAATCCTTTTATTCGGGTCACTCCTAGAATGTTCTTCCCTCTGTTCTCTTGACTGCATCCTCTCCCATTACCTCAGGTATTCTGTCTACCTTTCATGCTCAAGTCATGTCACCTCAAGTCACGTCACAAGCATGCTCATGTCTCTCCGTGAAGTAAACACATACACATTCCTCTTATACCCTCTGTTCTCCACCTCCATATGCTGTAATTTTCCAATTTTTCTTCTTTCCTTTAAAGCCAAGGTTCTGGAAGAAAGAACTAACACTTGCTGTTTCATCATCACCCACCCATTCTTCAGCCCCAAAATGAATTTGTCAAAAGGTAATTGAAGCTGTATGTCAGGACCTCTCATTGCATGGACTCCCCCCAAGGCTCTATACATGGTTTTAAGTTCATAATTGTGTATCTTTTTTCTTATAAAGGAGGAGCCCCCCAAATTATACAGCTGAAGACAACCCAAAATTTGGACCCATTCATACCTCAATGCACTGAAAAATGGCTTCTAATGTAACTATTCCTCTGAAACTACGATGACACAGATTACAATTTAATCCTTTTTTTAAATTTATTTTTTATTTATTTTCAGCGTAACAGTATTCATTATTTTTGCACCACACTCAGTGCTCCATGCAATCCGTGCCCTCTATAATACCCACCACCTCCCACCCCCCCGCCCCTTCAAAACCCTCAGACTGTTTTTCAGAGTCCATAGTCTCTCATGGTTCACCTCTCCTTCCAATTTCCCCCAACTTCCTTCTCCTCTCCATCTCCCCATGTCCTCCATGCTATTTGTTATGCTCCACAAATAAGTGGAACCATATGATAATTGACTCTCTCTGCTTGACTTATTTCATTCAGCATAATCTCTTCCAGTCCCGTCCACGTTGCTACGACAGTTGGGTATTCGTCCTTTCTGATGGAGGCATAATACTCCATAGTGTATATGGACCACATCTTCCTTATCCATTCGTCCGTTGAAGGGCATCTTGGTTCTTTCCACAGTTTGGTGACTAAACCCTAGTTGCCAAACAAGGAGTTAACTATCTCTTCTTTCTTAAAATCTGCCCCTCATTTTAACTTCTATCCCTCTCTGGATCCCTATATATCTCCTGCATCTCCTTGTTCTCCTTCTCTCCTTGCTTGCCCATGCCCTACATTCAATCAACCCTGTCAAGTGTACCTCTAACAGTGTACTTCTCCTGTATTCTCTCCACGGTCATTCAGACTTGCTCTTGGCTTCTACTCTTGTAAGATCCAGTCTCTCTGCTTTCACCTATCCCCACCATTAAAAGCTTTCAAGGTGTCCCATAGCTTGATGATGAAGTCCAAACTCCTCACAATGACATACAAAATCCTTCCATGGCATGTTTTCTCCTTTTTCAGCCCCATTTCAAGACATGGCTCAATAAGCTCCAGCCAGAATACTGGCTGTTCCTAGAAGGCACATCTGTGCTTTAGACTTACTTCTTCCTACATCTAGGAATGATTTCCCATTTTCTTATGTTCACCCATCCATCATTCTATCTAACTCCTACTCAACCTTTAATATTCAGCTTAAGAATCACTCCCTGGAAGGGAAGGAAAAATAAAAGGAGATAATTACAGAGAGGGAGGTAAACCATAAGAGACTCCTAACTATAGGGACAAACTAAGGGTTGCTGGAGGGGTAGTGGGTAGGGGATGGAGTAACTGGGTGATGGACATTAAGGAGGGCTCATGATGTAATGAGTACAGAGTGTTATATGCAATGGATCAATCACTAAATTCTACCCCTGAAAATAATAATATACTATATGTAACTTAATTGAATTTAAATAAAAAATTAAAAGAAAAGAATCACTCCCTGACTATCCTCTTTTAAACAGAGCTGGTATTACTTTTGTATGTTGGAATAACATTCTATTGTCTCTGTTATAGTATTTATTAAAGTACATTGTAATTGTTGATTTAGCTATCTGCTAACCCTACTAGGAACATTCCTTAAGAACAAGTAATATGCTTAACTCATCCTGTATACTAAGTACCAAATACAATGTTGGGCACAAAGTAGGAACTTGACAAGTGTTTGTGAAAGAAATGAGTAAATAAATTAATGAGTGTTTAATACCTTTTGATAGAATTATTTGGGGAGTTTTCCCCTCTTTTTCTGCTTAAACCTTTCTCTTTTAAACTTTGATAATAAGTTGAATATCCCATTCTCTATTTGAAATTATTAGTTTGATTCTTTTTGAATATTGTATGTCCATGAAATATTTTTTTCATCAATCTAATAAATATTTATCCAGTGCCACATAGTACCTATACTAGAGTCTTTGGAGTTCCCAAACTATGAAGAACCAACCAACAAAAAATGTCCCTGCCAATCAGGTTGATATACTCTGTGAAAATCAGCCACACTTTCAAGTTTGAAGAGAATTTACTCATATGAAAATAATTAGAGATAGCACAAGTGAGTGCAATATCCACGGAGGTCTAATTTCAACAAATAGTGGTACAAATAGTAAGCAACAAAGTTAAGATACTGAAATAAGAACTCTGAAAGCCTGAGTTCATACCGCCTCCACTCAGTTGTTTTTCATTTAGAAATTGAAAAGATAATTCCTTAACCTGCTGTTGATGTCACCTTCCCATCTCACTGAAGATTTAAGGTTCCCCGAAAAGCATCACATATAGTAGATGTCACAGGATAAGAAGGGATGGAGGGATAGGCAAAAGAAAAGAAATGACACATTTGTTGAAACCAGGATAGTAACAAAGCATATATTATAAACAGGAAAAAATAGCTGGGGGGTAAGTTCTTTTTGAATCATCCTCCAAAATGAAGCAGGTAGTTGATGGATATTCTCTTCTTTCTCTACCCTCATGAAGTGAAGTGATCATGACTGTGAAGATTCATGGGAGAGGGGGCTTGGGAGTCTTTTCCTATCTAATGTTGACTTTCTCCTTCTCCCTACCCCCCCCCCCCACCGAGGGTGCCTTTAGCTTATGAAGAAACTATATCTCTAAAGAGCACATATTAGTCCATTTGAATCCAGAAAAAAGGAAAAGAAACAAGTAACCATGTACTAGGACTTACTCTACATTTTTCTAGGTCACAGAATCAAAGGATAAAACTAAGGGCACTTATAGATTTTTGTCCAGCTTAATCTTTCTAATTAATCTGAATAAGAAAAATTCAGGGGTGGCACTATAATCTGGAGTAAATATTATTCATTTTGACAAAATCCTACTAAACAAATATGTCTACATATACTCATTCATGTCTTCAACAAATATTCAGTGAATATTTATTATGACTCAAGCTCTGTCCGAGGTACTGAAAAATGTAGAAATGGACAAAATATGCAAAAACAATGCAGAGAAGGGGATGGGGAGTGCTGAGCAGAGTGGGTCATTTAAAATAGTTTGGTTATGGAAGGAATCACTGAAAAGATGACATTTGACTAAGACTGGAAGAAGATGAGGCAATGTGTTGTGGGGATATTTGGAAAAAGAGGCAATGAGCCATGGTGGCATCTGGGAGATGAACTTTTCAGGGAAAGAACAGTAAGTATCAACCTCTTGGGAAAGTAAAACTTTTTAGAGCAACAAGAGTTTTAGAGAAACAAAGATGTGAGTTAGTTGGCTGGATACCAACAAATGAAGGATGAAATAAGGGAAGGCCAGAGGGCTGAGTTAAGGATAAATCACATAGGGCCTTGCAACTAGAGGCAGGCGGTAGCTCTTGCTCTGGATAAGATGGGAAAACACGAGTTTCCAGAAGACAAGTGGCCTGACCTGAGGTGAGTTTTAAAGAGGGAGGGTAGGTTCTGTGTACACATGCTAAGAGTACATTTTCAGCAATAAATGTGTTCCTCTAAAAACTCTTTTAAGTTACACTTTTCAGAATCAAATATTGCTTAAATTAATTAAAGGATAGCTATTTTAATTAAATCACTTCATTATGGAGATGTCATTATAAAATTCAGAAAATGGGACAGTCCAAGGTCAAACGTCCAGGTTTTGTTTTGTTTTGTGTTAATAGCAAATGGGGAATCTACATATTAACTTGAAAAATTTATGAGACAATTGGGGATACTCAAAACACTGACTGGATATCGGTGATATTAAAGAATTATTATTTAATTTTTGACTTATAATTTTTTAGTTTTTCTCTTTTAGAGATAAATAATAAAATGTCCACAGATTAAATGATAGAATAGCTGGGATTTGCTTCAAAATAATGAAATGGGAGGGGGTGGGAGACGGGGTGAGGGAATTAGATGAAATGAGATGAGCCACAGGTTAATTGTAGAAGCTGAGTGACAGGTACACAGGGGTTCCTTTTGCTATTATCTTTGCTTTTATACTTGTTTAGAAATTTCTATAGTATAAATTTTAAAGATAGAATCAATGGGATTGTTTTATAAAATAAAGAATAACCTAGTTCAAAAGAAATACACATTGGATACTTGAAAAAAAAACCCAATGATGTTTAAAGGAAATCTTCATCCATTCATACCTGTGATTATCACTTCTTATGTCTATTTTTCTTAAAACGTTTTATTTATTTTAGGGAGAGAGCATGCACAGGAGAAGAAAAAAAAGGGAGAGGGACCAGCAGACTCCATGGTGAGCATAGAGCCTGACGCAAGGCTCAATCCCAGGATCCTGAGATCATGACCTGACATGAAATCAAGGGTAGGATGATTAACCGACTGTGCCATACAGGTGCTCCCTTATGCCTATTTTTAAGGCATTCAGTATAGTAATGTGGACAGGGTATGGGCTGGAAGAAGAGAAGCAGGAATGATGGGTTCCTCTTTGCTACCAACTCATTTTGCAACCCTGAGCTGGTGACACAAGGACCACAGAGTCCCATTTTCTTCTTTAAAATACCAATAAAATACTCAGATCAGATGCTGACTAAGGTTTCTTCCAAATCTAAGACATAATCTTTGTGTAGTTGATTTGCATTAATTTCAATTTTAGTGACTGCCTTAGAGCAAACATATGTTACCAAAGGGTGAAATCCATTGGAACCAAGCTAGAATCCTGAGAGATCCAAAAATCTGCCTGAGAATTCAGTGCTTACATTATTTTAATTCCAGATTCTTCTTACAACAAAGTTCAATTATTAGAAGTAGAGAATAATTCTCTTTAGCAGGGGGTCTGTATACTTTTTCTGTAAAGGGCCAGATAGAAAATATCTTCAGCTTTATTGCCCATAAGGTGTTTGTTGGAACTTTTCAACTTTGCTGTTATTATGCAAAAGAAGCCATATGGAATGCATAAATGAATCTGGTGGCTATGTTCCAAGACACTTTATTTACCAAACAGGCAACAGGCAGCATTTGGACCACAGGCTATAGTTTGCTGATCCTGGCTATTTAGTATAATCAGATATTAATATGACAGTCTTAATAGAATCAGATAATAGTATGGAGATAGTAAGTCATATTCATTCATTCCATGTTTTCTTAGTTCTCATTTTTCCTGTAGCCTAATCGTCACAGTGAGTAGCAATGCAATCCAGTGCTATTTATTTTTATGTGATAAGTCTGGTCTCTTGCCATTATCTCCACTGTTTCTATGCTAGTGCAAACCCCAACATCTCTTACTTGGATTACAGGTATAACCTGTTTATTGTGCTCCACTTTATTGTGCTTTGCTGTGATTCTTACAAATTAAAGTTTCGTGCCAACCCTAGTCAAACAAGTTTATTGTTACCCTTTTTCCAACAGCATTTACTCACTTTGTATCTGTCACATTTTGGTAATTCTTGCACTATTTCAAATGTTTGTATTATTACTACATTTGTTATGGTGATCAGTGAGCAATGGTTACAACTCACTGAAAGTTCAGATGATAGCGTTTTTAAGAAATAAAGTACTTTTTAAGTAAGACTGGACATCGTTTTTTAGACATAATGCTATTACACACTTAATGGACTACAGTATACAGCATACAGTAAATACAACTTCTATACGTACTGGGAAACCAAAAAAAGTCATTGGTCTCACTTGCTTTATGGTGGTGGGCTAGAACTGAGCCACAGTTTCTCTGAACCCAAGCTGTCTCTGCAGTCTCTGAGTCATGGCTGCCCTACAATAGGTCTCATTTTTTTGGTGTGCCCTGTTGTAATCACTCTCTGCACTCTAGCCAGAGAAAACTTTTTTTTTTTTAATTTTAGTTATTTATTTTGAGAGAGAGAGTGCACAAGTGGGGGGAGGGGCAGAGGAGAGAGACTCTCAAGCAGAATGCACATAGAACAGGGCTTGAGCTCATGGCCCTGAGATCATGACCTGAGCCCAAATCCAGAGTTGGATGCTTAACTGACTGAGCCACCCAGGCTCCTCTACCAGACAGATCTTTCAATGAAGAAACTCAGATTATGTCAATGCCTTGCTTAAAACCCTCCCTGGTCTCTAAAGCCCTTCCCTGTAGCTTCCAACACTCATGACTTCCAGAACTTCATCCCCCATTATTCTCCCTCTTTTGCTCAATGCTATAAGCATTCTTTCTCTGTTGAACATGCTAAGCTCAAACATCAAAGGATGTTTGCATTTTTCATCCCTTCTGCCTGGAATGCCTTTTTTTTTGCAGATCATCATGGAGCTGCTTCTGACTCAACACTTATTTCTCACTTTAAAGATCCCCTCTTTGGGGTACCTGGGGGGCTCAGACAGTTAAGTGTCTGATTCCAGCTTTGGTCATGATCTGGTCCTGGGATGAGCCTGGTCAGGCTCCCTGCTCTGCAGGGAGTTTTCTTCTCCCTCTGTGTCTCCCCCAATTCATGATCTTTCTTTCTCTCTCTCTCAAATTAATAAATAAAATCTTGAAAAAAATCCCCTACTCAAAGAGGCTTTCTCTGACCACTATGCCCTCCCTTTCACCATTTCACAAACTATCACACTTTTTCTATTTCTTCCTAAAACACCATTTGGAATGACTGTCTACTTGAATACTTACTGTCTGTTAATCCCATTGCATTGTGGGTTCTTTAAGCAGGCAACTTTATTCTATCGACTCATGTATCTCCAGCCCTTAAAAAAGTGCTTGTCATACAATAAGCATGCATTTGGTGTTGAGTAAATGAATAAATCACCCTTCAATATTTTTGCATTTTCAAAGGCCCTCTTCTTCCTTAAGATGAAATGATGCTGTACACTTATATTAGTTAGGGCTGCCAAACTATTCTAAGAAAAGAGTCCTCAATAGTATGAAGACTCTCACACAGTAAGAGTGTATTTTTGCTCTCACAGCAATACTGGGCAGATGGACAAGTCTGCAGCCCCTTGATCCACCTATTCAGGAATCCAGGCTAGTAGAGGCTCTGCCGTCAGCAGTAGGGGGCTTCCTAGCTTGTCCTGCGGTACCTTTAAGTCTAGCCACCTTGAAGATAAAAGATTATGAAAAAGAAAGAAAGAAAGAAAGAAAACTAGTTGAGAAAGAAAGAAAACTAGTTGCTATTTGGGGTAACCAACTTGGAGGCACAGGTCACCTGGGTTCACATTTCATTGGCTTGCACTCAGTCATGTGACTGCACCTAGATGCAAGGAATTCTGGGAAGTACAGAAGTTGCCTGCGCTGACCCTTCCCAGTGACAACTACTCTAGTGGAGTGGGAGCACAGATCTTTGTCAGATAGCTAAGCCTCTCTGCCAGAGCGCCCAGTGCTAAAATCCACCACCTCCACATTCAGCTGCCATCCAGGTTTAAACGTGGTGGCTACAGAGCTAAAGCCACAGGATAAATAAACCCAGATAAGTGGTTTTTCACAAAATCAAGAGCAATTCACACTTAATAAAATCAAATGTGTCTGATGTAAATCCTTATCTTACTACTAAGTCTTAACATTTCTCCCTTTCTGGACTTCAGTCCAGGACTTCCTATATCACATCAGTCATGCCTCACCTAACTTTGCCTAAAATCCCTTCACTATTATGTCCCAGCCCCCCAATTCTTTCACCATGTTTCATTGTTCTCTAACCAGCTAAGAAGTCATTCCTGTGATTCTGTAGGTTCATTCCTCATCCCACTTCCCTGATGTGCTTTTCTAAAACCTCCCCAAGATTTAATCTGGAAAAGTCACAATTCGCATTGGAAATATTCACAGAATAACTATTATAGATGTATATAAACCACCAAAATATCTTTTAGAAATCTACCTCTGACTTTTGTGGAACATGTATAATTTTTATGTTATTCCTTTTATTATCTATATTTTTCATACTCTGCATACACTTTTGAGCTAAAAATAAAATAAAAGTTAACTTCCAATTAACTTACAGTCCTTTGTGTACTTCCCCTTACCCAATTCCCAATACCTCATTTTTTTCCAATACCTCATTTGAGTTTGTTCTGCTTTTGCTGTATTTTTAAAGAAACCTTATTGCTTGAAAAAAGAGGAAAGTAGCTTCTGAAAAATCTGCATTTTGCATCTTTTCCTTTAATCATGTGACATCCTTGCCTGGTAAAGAGCTTTAATATAAAAAAAGATAGATTTTTATAGCTACAAATCCAGCATAGAATGGGACATTGGACAAGATTTTAGTTTGTCTCATTATATGACTGCTAAAATTTTATCCACAAACAATTCAGGAACCTCTTTTTAAGTAGCAACTTATACCTCCTCTCTCTAATTTGCTCAGATCTGCTAAAAAGAAGCAAAACTGAAAAAGTTTTGTTATCTTTTCCCTTTCCCCCTAAGGTATCACAGCTATTCCCAAACATCAGACAACAGAGAAAAAGAAAAAGCCAAAGGATTAAAAAAAAAAAAAAAAAAAAAAAGGACGATGGCCTTTGAATAATGGAAAATTCACATTACGTGACACCTGACATCACACAGGTCTTCAGGCTAAACAATGAATTACTGAACCATTAGAAGCTATTTCTCTATGTCCCTTTCCAGGCTCTATAAACAGAAGGCAAACAAGTCTCCAAATTAAAAAATGCATTGGTCTTAATTCATCCTCCAAATATAGGCCTTCGTTGCCCCTCCAAAAGTGAAGAGATCTCAGTGTGTAAACAAAAGGGAAATGTGCTTCTGATGTCCCTCTAATGACCCACAGAGACTTTGATTCTTTTGAGCAGTTCAGAGCCACAAAGGACAGGACCCCTTCCACACTTGGGTGCCACAGAGACAAGAGTCTAGTACCCACTCCTTAACCTCCCTACAAACACAGCTCTCCAAACCAAGACACAGTCTTTCCACCCAGAATTCTTACACACACACACACACACACACACACACACACACACACACGTCCATTGGTGCCTTCTATTATAAGTCTGATTTAAGAATTTGATATTTGTTTTAACACCACAGCCCGCATCCCCAGAACTGCCCTCTGCTGTACTTGTTCAATCAATTCTAATTTTTCCAGATCATTTAAATCCTTTCTACTGTCTTACTCTTGCAGAATAACAATCACTCCATCTGTACCGCCACCATTTCGTGATCAAATGTAAAAGCTCTTTACAGACAAAAATTTTTCATCTTTTCAGTCTTTGTGTTGTAGCACGACACGGAGTGCTCCAGTGCACTGACTGCCATGGGATTCCCCAATCACATTTAAACGTGTCTGCCTAAGAGTGCCATGGGCAATAATGTTTCCTAGTGAAATACGATTTCCTACACTGATTTCTTTGTTTTCTTTCCCCAGCAATGAGACATCACTGTGTGGTTACCCAAGTGGAACTGGACCTTGAGTGCTACACAAATTGGAAGAAGGACTGGCTCCTGTGCACACATCCACAGAAACACCACCCAAGACTTGTAATGTGGAAAGCGTGTCATAGGGGCAGATTAGTGGGAGTTAAGTGACTGTAGAGAGGAAATATTGATTCTAGTTGACTAAGTCAACACAAAGTGTGAGCACTCACCTTAGCACCAAGTCAAACTTCATTGTAAAGAGTGACACCTTCCTGGAGTAGTAGTATTCACTTCACTTTTTTCCTCACTAGATGTACCTTCATGAGCACACTTCCCCTCATCCATCATCTGTACATCTAATTGCCTAGTGGTAATTCTGATTTGATGACTACTAAGCTAGGATAGTTATATATCTCATTTTCATGTATTAATCACAGCTACACTATTAGATAGTTATTTTCCTATTTTAGTGATGATGATAAAAACACAGGACTGTTGGCTATGACTGTATTCTTTCATCTAAACCACAGCTCCTGGCAAGCAGCCCTTCTCATTTGGCTGCAGCTCCCATCACATTCTCATGATCGTTCCTTCCAGTTGTCCCTGCAAGCCTAAGGGAGGTCCAGAGGCTTCTGACTTGTGCTAGTCTTAGATGCTCCCTCATAGTTGTCAAATCTCTCAACCTTGCCTGTTCCTTTCCATGAATAAATAGCCCCTTCATTCAACTCTTCTCATTAACCAAGTCAAAGAAGCAAAGAGTTATTCAACAGCACAAAGGTAAACACTAATAAAGATGATGCAATCAACTAAAAGATGGGCAGAGAAGATGGAGAGGAAAGAGGGGAATAAATACCCTAATTATATCATTGCTTCCAGTCAGGAGTCAATGGAGACCATCTAAAGCCAAGCATTAAAACTTTTTTAATAAAGTTAGAGTTGTAATGATAATTTATAGAGCAAAACCAAAAATACATATACACAACACAGTCTGAATAAGCAGGCCATACAGCAAAACAAGTTTTTAAAACAGAAAGAATACCTTCATAAGACAAAAATGAGACCAATCATATTTGTCACATGACAATATACTGAACTTGCCAGCATGAAAAGATGTTAATACTGAATCGCAAACTCCAAGAAAATCTCTGTTAGCCCAAGAAAATCACAAGACCAGTTCAGATTCAGGGGTGAGGAAGTGATTTAATAATCCACTGATGAGAAGTGGGAAGTACCTGTTGCAAATCATGTGGATAGAGAGAGAGGGTAAGAGTTAGGACCATTGCTCCAACAATCGACCACATAACTCACCAAATCACTTTCCAAAAGAAGTAACTATTTACTGTTTCCTCAACAATGTATCAGAATTGATTTTACTACAGATGGTGTATTGTTTTCTTTGTGGTTTATCTGTTGTTTTTTTCTTTTGCAGGTTTGTTTTTGCAATCTTGTACATTTTTGTTTTGCACTTTTATTGCAAGGTATATTTCTAAGTATTTTATCTTTTCATTTACTTCTGAACAGTAATTTATGCCTATCTATAGTACTAAGTTCTCTTATTGTTTGAGTAGTTTTTCAACGTGGATTTTCACTTTTCAATATGGTCATATTATCAAAGAATAATTTTACACCTCCTTTCTAATTTTTTATCTCAAGTCCAATGTTTTATGCTGCTGTTCAATTGCATAAGTTAATATTCCCCAGAACAATGTTAATAATAGTGATGTTAATGAGGATATTTATTTTATCACTTACTTTAGTGAAAATGTGTCTAATGTTTCTTAATTAAGAAGTTGCTGGCTTTGGGATGAGAAAGATATATTTTATCATCTTAAAAGCTTTAACAACTTTGTATAACTCGTAATCCAGTTGTTCCTAAGGTGTAGGGCTATAATGGAATCATTCATGGATAACTCTTAGGAAAAATAATCAGAAAATATTCTGCTTTTTGAAACCAACCCTCAGAAGATCATCTCAACTGTACCAAACAATCAAATACAAAGATTTTTAGCACTGTGTAAGTTGTAGTAGGACAATCTAGTGCCATAAGCTAGAGGTCTTAGTGAACCAATAGTTAATGATGCCACCAACCAGAGGTAATAAAACAGTCATTAAGACATACATTAAGAAAGATGTGACAGAATTATTAAATTAAAAATATAAATTACATTATTAAGATAAATGTGCAAAAATACATACTTAAAAAATATGCACAGAAAAATACAACCCTTGAGCAATTCTGTGTAGCTTTTACTAATAGAACTATGTTGATCTTTTTTCCTACTTTTCCATATTTTGAGAGTTCAGATAAAATGTATTACTTATAAAAAACAAAAAGTAAAATTTATTGAATGATAGGGAACTTGATATCAACAAGGAGGCCAAGCATGGGACTCTATCCCAACTCTGACATCACACTGGTCTTAAATTCAAGCAAAAGATGTGCAGCCAGTTTTCTGACAAATGGTATATTCAGTCAATTCAGTCAGTTAATTAGTTGAACTGATTTTTTTTTTTTTCAAAATTAGTTGGCAAGAGCTGTGATAGAATTAGGCATACTAACTAGATATTTTGGCCTTTCACATGTCCAGCTGCAGGACAAGACTACAGAGGAGGTAATTGTTTTATTCCAGAAACCAGAGCCTGGTCATGTCCATTTGGTCGTATGGGGGAAGAGTGATGTCAAGTGTGTAGTGTTTATACTTCTCTTCCTCAAATGCATAAACATATCTCTATTTATTTGACTTCTTCTGCTTCCTCTCCCACTCCATACACTATAATTATCTAATGTAAGCTTTATATTTCTGCCTTTTTTCCTGGTTGTATTTAACCTTAAGGGGCAATGTACTGTGGTAAGGGAAAGGGAGATATTGAAAAGACTTGTCTTGAGACTTATGTAAAGAAGATGCTTGAAGCCTCATCTGTGGTTACCACTGCTATAACTTCAGAGTTCCAGAGAGAGGCAGTGGTGGGATTTTTGTCCATTCCCATTACTCACATTGCATTTGCATCCATTCCTTTTTCTTCTGTTCTCTCTGGATTTTATTCCCTTTATAATAGGTTGTACCTATACAATGAAAATAATTCCATTTAAAAATGATTAAAATATTTACTCAGTCAAGAGAACTTGCTCAATGGCTTGTCACTCATCACTTTTGTGTCTGTCATTCTTGCTCCTTATACCAAAATCTTCAAAGATTTTTCCTGATACAACTTCTGCTCTCATGCTCCAATTTTCACTTTCACATTGCTCTTAATATTGGCAGCTTGTCTTTCCGTTATCTTTCAACTGAATACTTTTATAAACTAGTCAGTGCTTTTTATATTAACAACCTGACAGCTCTTTCTGGGTGTAATATCTTGCTGACATGAATATAACTTTGATTTGATGTTGACGGAAAAATCTGTACCATTGGTGGACTTCCGAAGGTACTTCTTTTTTTTTTTTTTTTTAAAGATTTTATTTATTTATTTGACAGAGATCACAAGCAGGCAGAGAGGCAGGCAGAGAGAGAGGAGGAAGCAGGCCCCCCGCTGAGCAGAGAGCCCGATGCGGGGCTCGATCCCAGGACTCTAGATCATGACCCGAGCCGAAGGCAGAGGCTTAACCCACTGAGTCACCCAGGCACCCCCCGAAGGTACTTCTTTACAGGAACACCACTCAATGATAGCCATGGACTTAACAGTGTGATTGAGTTTATATCAGTAGAATTCAGCCATAGACCCAGGCAGGACTTTGGGATACTCAATAATTATCAACTATTTAATGAAGATATGTAACATTTGCATGCCATTCACAGCATACTGTCACATTCAGATCTTATTCTATCTTTCAAATGACCCTGAGAGTGAAGTATTATTGTTGCTAGTAGCACATGAGAGCGAAAGAACCTAAGGTTAAGACATCGAGTAGATGCTTTCCCAAGTTCACTAACAAATAACAGAAAAGACATTATTGTTCAATCAAATTCTTATCATCATAGATGGGCACTAACACCTGCTCCCATAAAGTAAATCTATTAAATTTTAATAACAACAACATGATCTTGCAACTGTATTTACATTGAAGCAAGGAAGTTACTGACTGTTCTACCATTAAAATTTTTTTCATTCATTCTAATCTATCTACTATATGTGTTGTGCTTGCATAGTTAAGATCAAACTATATGCATATATTATCTATTTCTATTTCTTTTAAATTATAACATGTGCTCTTTACAAACATCATCTTAAATGTCTCCATACTTGTTCATCTCATTTCATTTAACCATCTTGTTACTGTTTATCATGTAAGCCTCTTTCATATGCATGCATGGGTATGTTTCCAGGATCATTTTTATGCATGAAGCATTTCATCTTAGACAAATTTCGATCTGTGAATGGAAAACTACTAATATTTTTAAGGTTCTCAATATACTCTGGAATGCTTTCCAAAGGGCTGCATTGATTTAAATTCCCACAGTGGTGAATGAAAAAATACTCTTGTCAGTATTAAGTAATTTACATTTTACAATTTTGATAAGTTCATAATCAAATATATTATTTTGGAGTTAATTGACATTTTATTCACTCAGAGTTAACATTTTCCCATATTTTCAACCCCTTTACCATTCGAATTTCCACTATTATAAACTCCTTGTTGACATCTTATTTTTTGAAATCTTAGTGTATCTTAATCTAAATATGCAACTTATACATGTCTGTCTTATGTAAGTTTTGTATACTAAAACATTTTGGCCTTTTCTCTTTAGTATATATTATAAATATCTCCAAATCTGTAAGCTACTTAGTAAATTGGTCTTTAATTTTGAGAACCATTTAAAAAAACATGATTAAGGGGCACCTGGATGGCTCAGTAAGTTAAGCATCTGACACTTGATTTTGGCTTCAGTTCATCAGATCAAGCCCCACATTGGGCTCCATGCTGAGCATACAGCCTGTTTAAGATTCTCTTTCTCTCCCTGGGGAAACTCTTACACTGCTAATGGGAAAGTAAGCTGGTACATTCACTCCGGAAACCAATATGGAAGTTCCTCAAAGGATTAAAAATAAAGCTATCCTACAATTGCACTACTAGGTATTCACCCCAAAGGCACAAATGTAGTGATCCGAAGGGGCACCTACACCCCAATGTTTATAGCAACAATGACCACAATAGCCAAACTATGGAAAGAGCCCAGATGTCCATTGACAGATGAATGGGTAAAGAGGATGTGGTATATATACACACAATGGAATATTATGCAGCCATCAAAAATGAAATATTACCATTTGCTATGATATGGATGGAACTAGAGTGTGTTATGGTAAACAAAATAAATCAATCAGAGAAAGACAATAATCACATGATTTCACTCATATGTGGAATTTAGAAACAAAACAGAGGAGCATAGGGATGCCTGGGTGGCATCCTGGGATCGAGCCCCACATCGGGCTCCTTGCTCGGCAGGGAGCCTGCTTCTTCTCCCTCTGCCTCTGCCTGTCTGTGTTCGCTCACTCTCTCTCCCTCTCTCTCTCTATGACAAATAAATAAATAAAATCTTAAAAAACAACAACAACAAAAAACAAAACAGAGGAGCATAGAGGAATGGAGGGAAAAATAAAACAAGATATAATCTGAGAGGGAGAGAAACCATAGGAGACTTTTAACCATAGGAAACAAACTGAAGGTTGATGGAAGGGCAGGGGGTGAAGGGATGGGTAACTAAGCACTAGGTGTTATATACAACTGAATCACTGAACTCTACCTCTGAAACTAATAATACATTGGATGTTAATTAATTGAATTTAAATTTTAAAAGGTTCTCTCTCCCTCTCCCTCTGTCCCTCCCCACCTTGTACTTGCTCTTTCTCTCTCTCTCTGAAAACAAACAAACAAACAAAAGGCATATTTAATTGTAGTGAAATCTGCTATCATTTCCAAAGTAATTTCTTTCATTGCTTTTCAAAATAGGAGATGTCCATCCAGATATTGATATTTATTTGTATGTTTCTGGTCTTTCATGGTTTGAAATTTTATTAAACTTCTAATGTTAAAAATGTCATCAAATACTCTAGTGTTATTAATTTGCATTGGTTAATAATTTAATAACTGATATTGATTAATCAGTCTTCATCTGATTTATTGAATGATCCATAGCTCTCTTATTGCTTTGTGATTTTTAACCACCATATAATCATTCCTTTTATGAAAAAGACTTTTTCTGGTCCATTTATTTTGTTGCTTTAGTTTAATGTCATTCTGTAATTTAAATCATGATAGCATTACAAAGAATTAATTAATTTAAATAATATCTGAAGAATCTCTTCTGTGTTCAGTACTTTTATTTTCAAATACTCTTATTCTGTTCACACTTCAAGAAAAATGTTCATTCTACATTCTTTTATATTTTTAATTCTAAGAAAATCCCAAAATATAAAGTGATTTGTGAATTACATATTTTTCTCTGGGAATCCTCTCATGTTTCTTGGTGAGCTTTGCAGGATTCTTTCTTAGATTTTGCTAATATCTATTAATTTTTTTCTAAAAATATGCTCTAGGATTCTTCAGTGTATTTTATTTCTGAATTTAAATAGTCTTTTATTTAAACTTAATAATTATCATACCCCAAATTTTCTACATAATGCATGTATATTTACACACACACACACACACACACACACACACACACACACACACACATATACATTTTGGAAGCCTTGCATACATGGTATTGTCATTTTGATTTTCTCATTCTGCAATGTGCCTTGGCAATTTTTTTTTTTTTACCATTTTTTATTAACATATAATGTATTATTTGCTTTAGGGGTACAGGTCTGTGATTCATCAGTTTTATATAGTTTACAGCACTCACCATAGCACATACCCTCTCCAATGTCCAACTGTCAGTTACCCCATCCCTCCCCCTGCCCCCAGCAACCCTCGGTTTGTTTCCTATGATTAAGAGTCTCTTATGGTTTGTTTCTGTCTCTGGTTCCATCTTGTTTCATTTTTTCCTCTCTTCCCCTATGATCCTCTGCCTTGTTTCTCAAATTCCACAAATCAGAGATCATATGATAATTGTCTCTCTCTGATTGACTTATTTTGCTTAGCATAATGCACTCTAGTTCCAATCATATATTTGCAAATGGCAAGATTTCATTTTTTTGATGGCTACATATATTCCACTGTGTGTGTATGTATATATATGTACATGTGTGTGTGTGTGTGTGTATTTATGTATCTATCTATAGATAGATAGATATGTATATACCACATCTTCTTTATCCACCTCTGTCAACGAACATCTGGGCTCTTTCCATAGTTTGGCTATTGTGGACACTGTTGCTATAAACATTGGGGTACATGTGCCCCTTCAGATCACTAAGTTTGTACCTTTGGAGTGAATACCCAGTAGTGCAATTGCTGGGTTGTAGGGTAGCTCTATTTTCAACTTTTTGAGGAACCTCTACTGTTTTCTGGAGTGGATGCGCCAGCTTGCATCCCCACCAACAGTGTAGGAGGGTTCCCCTTTCTCCACATCCTTGCCAACATCTGTTGTTTCTTGACTTGTTAATTTTAACCATTCTGACTGGTGTGAGGTGGTATCTCATTGTGGTTTGATTTGTATTTCCCTGATGTCAAGTGATGTGGAGCACTTTTTCATGTGTCCATTGGCCATTTGGATGTCTTCTTTGCAGAAATGTCTGTTCATGTCTTCTTCCCATTTCTTGATTGGATTATTTTTCTTTGGGTGTTGAGTTTGATAAGTTCTTTATAGATTTTGGATACTAGCCCTTTATCTGATGTGTCATTTGCAAATATCTTCTCCCATTCTGTCGGTTGTCTTTTGGTTTTGTTGACTATTTCCAAAGACCCCATCAAAAAGGAGAATTACAAACTAATATTCCTGATGAACATGGATGCCAAAATTATCACCAAAATACTAGCCAATAGGATCCAACAGTACATTAAAAGGATTATTCACCATAACCAAATTGGATTTATTCCTGGACTGCAAGGTTGGTTCAGCATCTTCAAATTAGTCAATGTGAAACACAACATTAATAAAAGAAAGGACAAGAAGCAAATGATACTCTCATTAGATGCAGAAAAAGCATTTGACAAAGTACAGCATCCTTTCTTGATTGAAACTCTTCACAGTGTAGGGATAGAGGGTACATACCTCAATATCATGAAAACCGTACAGTGAATATCATTCTCAATGGGGAAAAACAGAGCTTTTCCCATAAAGTCAGGAATATGGAAGGGATGTCCACTATCACCACTGCAATTCAACATAGTACTCGAAGCCCTAGCCTCAGGAATCAGACAACAAAAAGAAATAAAAGGCATCTGAATAGGCAAGAAGTCAAACTCTCACTCTTTGCAGATGATATGATACTTTATGTGGAAAACCCAAAAGACCCCATCCCAAAACTATTAGAACTCATACAGGAAGAATTCAGTAAAGTGTCAGGATATAAAACAAATGCACAAACATCAGTTGCATTTCTATACACCAACAGCAAGACAAGGAAAGAGAAATTAAGGAGTCAATCCCATTTACAATTGCACCCAAAGCCATAAGATACCTAGGAATAAATCTAACCAAAGAGGCAGAGAATCTTTACTCAGAGAACTATAGAACACTTCTGGAAGAAATGAGCAAGACACAAAGAAATGGAAAAACATTCCATTCTAATCGATTGGAAGAACAAATATTGTGAAAATGTCTAGGCTACCTAGAGCAATCTACACATTTAGTGCAATCCCTATCAAAATGGAACAAATAATCCTAAAATTTGTATGAAACCAGAAAAGACCCCAAATAGCTACAGGAACATTGAAAGAGAAAACCAAAGCTGGTGCCATCACAATTCCAGACTTCAAGCTCTATTACAAAGCTGTAGTCATCAAGACAGTATGGGTCTGGCACAGAAACAGACACACAGATAAATGAATAGAATAGAGAACCCAGAAATGGAAACTCAACTCTACGGTCAACTAATCTTCAACGAAGCAGGAAAGAATGTCCAGTGGAAAAAAAGTCAGTCTCTTCAACAAACAGTGTTGGGAAAACTGGACAGCCACATGCAGAAGAATGAAACTGGACCATTTCCTTTAACTACACACAAAAATAGGCTCAAAATGGATGAAAGACCTAAATGTGAGACAGGAATCCATCAAAATCCTTGGGGAGAACACAGACAGCAAACTTTTTGACCTCAGTTGTAGCAACATCTTCCTAGAAACGTCGCCAAATGCAAGGAAAGCAAGGGCATAAATGAACTGTTGGGATTTCATCAAGATAAACTCCCTTGGCAATTTTTAAATTTTGGATACTAGCCCTTTATCTGATGTGTCATTTGCAAATATCAATGTGTCAATGTGAAACACAAATTAAACTAATTTCTATTAATTGATATGTGTTGTTTCTTTTTCATTTTTGTGCATGTATATGCAAAATCCATGAATTTTAAATATGGGCTCGTTGGGTGAAAGGATGGGTATGTTTTTAAAATTTGAAATAGTCTATCAATGCACCCTCCAAAGAGGCTCTGCCAATTTTATACCCTACAGAACTATAGGAAAGATACTCTATATCCTCCACAACAATGTATATTACAAACAGTATACCTATTTTAATTTGCTTCTCTTTAATTGAGAGTGATTTTGAGTCTTTGTCAAAAGACTATAAGGTATGTGTATGTCTTTTTCTGTGAAACTTCATAATGGGCTTTGCCAATGTTCTTGTTGAGTAATTTATCTACTTTTATCAATATGAATATAAAGGAAGTTTTACCTGTTACTAAAAAATATATTTGGATTTGACTTATTTTTTTCATGTTTTTTAATTGGCTCAGGTCATGATCTCAGGGTCCTGGGAATGAGCCCTGCACTGGGCTCCCTGCTCAGTGGGGAGTCTACTTCTCCCTCTGCCCTTCATCTCTTTATGCTTTCTCTCAAATAAATAAATAAATAAAATCTTTCAAAATAAAAAATAAAATTTTAGCTATCATTTAATTAATATTTTCTCAGTTTTGTCATTGGTTAAGAAATGCTATACTTATAACAATATTATTATTTAGCTTACCTTTCTTTTTTTAAAGTAGTATTCCAGTTTCATTTTACTTTACCTAATATTATGCTATTTCCCAGGTGAGGAGAATATGGCAATAATTTGGCTGGAGTCACATAGCTCTGAGTGAGGAAACCAGGAAGTGAATCCAATTTGCTTAACACCAGAGTTTAGTCAATGCATCTATTCATGTCTTAAGGCCAAATGTATTTCATTACTCTCACTTTATTATCACCATATTACTCTTATTTTTTTAAAGATTTATTTATTTACTTTAGAGAGAGAGTGTGTGTGTGACTAGGGGGAGGCGCAGAGGGAGAGGGAGAGAAGCATACTCCCAACTGAGGGCATCATTGCCTTCTTCCTGACTTCAATGAGAATTCAAGTGTTTTATCAACTTAAATTTTTAAGAGCAAGTTTTTCCATAGAATCCTGTAATATTGGGTTTTATTTTTACACATATATAAACAGAGACACTTCCAAATGTCTTTCCCCAAGAGAGATATATGTATATAATTTTTAAAATATGCATTTAAAATTCAATGCACTTTCACTTATAGCAAAAGACAGTATTTTTAGATGGTTATAGTTCTGTTATTTTTCTTTTAAAGATTTTTTGCTTTTTTATTTGACAGAGAGATCACAAGTAGGCAGAGAGGCCAGCAGAAAGATGGAGAAACAGGCTCCCTGCTGAGCAGAGAGCCTGATGAGGGACTCAATCCCAGGATCCTGAGGTCATGACCTGAGCTGAAGGCAGAGGCTTAACCCACTGAACCACCCAGATGCCCCAGTTCTGTCATTTTTCGATCTAAAATTATCATTCTGAGAAATTGATTTTGGTCCCATAGAGCCATTTAACACTTTAATTCTTCTGTGACATCCCTATATTAAAAATTAATAAAAGGTAGTTCTGAACAATTTAACTTTGTACTCACTTTGATCTTTTATCTGATCACCTCTTTGAAAAAGTTTCAATAAAATATTTTTAGAGTAAATAATTAATTTCACACATCATGGACAAGAGTTCTCAAGTTATCCTGATCTTTTTCTTTTTAAAAAGAGTGAACAGTAAGAAGCCAGGAGATATGTATACAAAGTCTTTGAAAGACATACACATCTGCTGGTGATTTTTCCTAGCGTTAAAAAACTTGGTCCTGGCTTTCAATCACTGTAAGGAGACTGTTGAACAAATAATGAACAAAGTTAAATGTTATTGCCAGCCTCAGCATGCTGTTATGAGAGAATGCATCCAGATACCCAGTGGGCAGAGGATAGGCAGTCAATGAAAGGTTGCCTGCCTTCTGCAAAACACAGCAAACTAGTGACTTTTCCTACGAAGTATTTTTATTAACTTCAGTTTCCAGGGAGAAAGGAAGAAGAACTTGGCGAGTTTGAGTTCAATTAGATGATTTCAAAAAGGTGTCTTAGGCAGTTTCAATGTTTATTGCCTTAGCTGGAGCTACCGTAGCAAAATGCCACAGACCACTTGGCATAAACAACAAGTGTATTTTCTCACAGTTCTGCAAGCTAAGAGTTCAAGATGAAGGTGCCAGCATGATTGGTTCCTGGTAAGGGTTCACTCCCTGGCTTATAGAGAGCCTAGCCTCTTCTCTTTCTGGCCTCACATGAGGGCAGAGAAGAGAGAGTGAGCCAATAAGCTCACTGATGTCTCTTCTTACAAAGGCACTAGTTCCACCACGAAGACATTACCTCACCACCTCATCCAAAGTCCCCATCTCCAAAAACCAACATACAAATTGGCAGAGGGCACAATTCAGCATAACATCCTACCCCTAGACCCCCCCAAATTCACATCTTTCTCACATGCAAAAAATTCATTTCTTCCCAACAGCCCCAAAGTCTTAACTCGTTCCAGCATCAATTCTTAAGTCCCAATTCTCCCTCCAAATTATCTAAATCAAATATGGGTAAAGTCAAAAGGTACAACTGACCCTGAGGCAAAATTCATATCTAGCTGTGAACTTCTGAAAGTAGACAAATTATGTGCTCTTAAAATACAGTGGTGAAACAAGTATAGCATAGACATTCCCATTCCCAAGGGAGAAATCCCAAGCAAGTTCAAAAGCTAACAAGGCAAATTCTATTAGATGTTAAGGTTTGAGAATCATCTTCTTTGGCTCTATGTCCTGCCTTCCAGGCCCATGGGGGAGGGAGGTGCAGCATCTCTCATATATATATATATATATATATATATATATATATATGTATGTATGTATAAAATATTTATAATATAAATTATAAATATATACATAAATTATAATTATATTACAAATTTATTTTTTATATAATCATTAATTATAATATATAATATAATTATAATTTATTTATATAATTATAAATTATAATGTATTTATCTATCTATTTATTTATTTATTTTTTCAGCAAGCTGGTGAACCAGGAGAGCTGATGGTGTAGTTATAGTCCAAGTCTGAGTCCAAATGCCTTACAACCTGGTGAACCAATTGTACCCTGTCTGAATGTCACCAGGCTTAAGACCCAAGACCTTAGAGCCAATTTTTCAAGTCTGAAGGCAGGAAACAACCATGTCCTAGATCCAACAGTCACCAGCCTGTTATTCAGGCTTTTAGGGTTATTCCAGTACTCAGCTGATTGCATGAGGCCCACCCACACTGGGGAGAGCAATTTGCTTTACTCAGTTCACCACTGAAAATGTTAATCTCTCTTGGAAACACCCTTAAGATATACTCAAAATAATGTGTGTCAACTATCTGGGCACCCAATGGCCCAATCTCGTTAATACATAAAATTAACCATCATTGTGTTCTTCCTGATTTGTGATTTTCTTTTGACCACAAAGAGTGAGTGAAAACAAATATCACAGTTTTGTATCCATTTGATGATACTCATCTTAGAAATGCCTGTCTCTATCTCAGACTTGCTGTCTTCAAGAAGATGTTGAACATATGGGATGTTTGAAAATTTCTAGATAAAAAGCAAAATGTTTCAATTTTATGTCATGGAAAAACAGCTGTAGTATGTTAGTTTTTAGCAGCGTTATGGAAAAATGTTACATGAAAAATATTTCAGGTAAAGTTTCCAATCTTTCTATTGACCTCCTAAGGGAAAATTTCTCCTCTACCCTCATGGGGTCTCTGGTTGGGCCCAAGAATTAAGCTGATATTAAGCAGGAGAAACCATATGAATTTTATTTAGTAATTTTGGTATGTCCATGGAAGCCTTCCCAAGAAAAGTGAACACCACAAAGGTGCAGTTAGAGCCAAAAGTTTACTAGATTGGGCAAAGAGTAGTAAATTGTGAAAATGTGACAAGACAAAGGGGTTTGGTCAGGGCAGTTAATTATGGGAAAATAACTAGGAAGATAAGAGTTAGTTTAACAAAGTCTGTTTCTACAGATTTCTTGGCCTTGACTCTCTGTCTAGGTGATAAGAATGTTTTCCTTCTTCCTGGTACAAATTAGGCACCTTTCATATCTCCTGCTTTCAGGAAGAAAAAGTAAGGTCAGCATGTCCTTCATGCATCTGTTGTTCTTCAGTTGTCTTTAATTCAAAATAATCAATATGCCAGGATGGCATATTTTGGGGTGGCTGGCTCATATTTTGGGGTGGCTGGCTCTGAACCCCTACAATTTCAATCAACAAAAGATTCCCACAAAAGAAAATTCTACTATAAAACATCATTAAAATTTAAAATTTGCCATTTTACAATATGAAGTCAGCTATTAAACTAAGAATATTATATTATTTCATACTACAAATAACAGCAGTTTCATATTGAGGAAAAAGGTCTGTTAGGAATCAGACATCTGGGTTCACATTTTGTCCTTGAAAAAGTTTCCTATCTTATCTGACCTCACCTTCCTTGTCTTGGAAATGGAGATGGGCCAGTTCTGAGGAAAGTCTTTTGTATATTCTGTTTTTAAAAATGCATTATTGTATGGATTTAAGTATATTTTATTTTAGAGTAGTTTTGAAATTATCTTGCAAAGTTATAATTTTGTTGCAAATGGCCATATTTGCTATCTGTTTTTCTCCTTAAGTGTAAAGATTAGATAATTTCCCAATGCAACTGCAGATTTGTGTAATGACTTTCCATCCATCCAGAAGATTAAATACACACACTCACATGGACACACACACATAGGCGCACACACGGTAGGGGCTATTAGCAAGTATTATGAGTAAAAACAGCTATAATCAGGGCACTTGGGTGGCTCAGTCGGCTAAGCGTCTGACTTCAGCTCAGGTAGTGATGTCAGGGTGCTGGGATGGAGCCTGGGACTAACGTGGGACAGCCTGGCATTGGACTCTGGGATCAGAGGAGAATCTGCCCTGCTCTCTGCCCTTCCCTTTCCTCGGGTGCGCGCATGCACACTCTCTGCTCTATCGCTCAAATAAATAAATAAAATCTTAAAAACAAACAAACAAACAAACACCCAGCTAATCCCTGCCCTTGGGCCACTTGCAGCAGTGGAGAAGGAAGATGTTAACCCGATAATCAACTAAATGTAAAATTATAATGCAGTGATGCATAAGAACAGCGTTTCACCTGGTCAGGAAAATAAGGAAGAACCTCTCTTGGAAAGGGACACTTAAGCCGAGATTCGTCTAGCAGACAAATCGGAATTA
Source organism: Mustela nigripes (assembly GCF_022355385.1). Lineage (NCBI taxonomy): Eukaryota > Metazoa > Chordata > Mammalia > Carnivora > Mustelidae > Mustela > Mustela nigripes. Next base: position 16,649,135 of record NC_081560.1, read on the forward strand.
ACGGAGGAAGAATGGGAGACAAGAATTGTTTAGCTCAGGTAAAAGCCCGAGAATGGAGCGTGTCCCGCTCATAGGACAGAACGAGGGCCAGAAGGTTTGGCACGAAGAGAGCTTGAATGGGGGGTGAAATCAGGTTAGGGGGGCCTTCAGGGCCCGTTTTAAAATTCATATTGAGAAGTGACAGGGCAGGGAAGCAAGAATTCAGATAATGAATTCAGTTGCTGATGCAAGCTTTGAAAAATAGAACTTAAAGGGCTTATTTCCAGAGAGAGCAGGGAGCAGAGACACGGAATGGGGCTTGCAGGTTGGAAAGGCGAGTGGGAGACAGTCCTGGGGGTCAGGAGGCCCTCAGAAACGCGGCTGAAGGAGAGTCATCCTGAAGGGCTCACCTGTGTGTTCTCTGGACTGTTTGTATTGTCAGTGAATACAGGACTCCCTTGCCCAGAGAGAGCTTATTAGAGTCACGGAGAGGTCAGAGAACTTTCAGAGAAACCCCACTGCTGCCCCACCGCGGTGCCACAGAGCCGGAACACGGACGCACACTGTATCCCACGTTTGCAGAGCCCCAAGCCCCAAGCTCGGGGAAAGACTCCTATGGTTCTCCAGTCTTCCACCTCCTCCCAAACGATGCTTCTTTCCAACATCACGCTTTTCCTGCCTAGACATTCAGACAAGAAGTTAATTCATTTTTGAAAAGCCTTTACTAGAATACTGTCTCTCTGTGAATGACTTTTTTTTTTTCCAAAAAGAAACTAAGATTATATAACTTCTAAAAATGGTTGCTTTTCACACACAGCTAAAGCAAACATCAACAAATAGAACTCGGTTGAACTCAGAAGCTTCTGCCCAGTGTAAGAAACAATTAACAAAATGAAAAGGCAGGCTGCGGAGTGGGAGAAAGTTTTTGCTAACCATATATCAGATAAGGGGATAATATAAAAAATGCATAAAAAACAAACACAACTAAAAACAACAATAAAAAAAATCTGATTAAAAAATAGGCAGAAGAACTACATCGACTTTTGTTTCAAAGAGGACATCAAACTGGCCAAGAGGCCCAGGAGAAGATTCTCACAATTACTCATCATCAGGGAAAAGTGAATCAGAAAAATAATGAGCTCTCACCTCACACCTGTCAGAATAGCTATGATCGAGAAAACAAGAGACAGTAGGTGCTGATGAGGGTGTGGGTGAAAAAGGAGCCCTTGTGCACAACAGGAATGTAAATTAGTCCAACAGCTACAAAAAACAATATGGAGGTTCCTCAAAAAATTAAAAATAGACCTACCCTATGATCCAGCAATTCCACTTCTGGAAATATAACCAAAAGAAGTGAAAAGAGGAGTTCAACAAGATATCTGCACCCCCATGTTTATCGCAGAACTATTCACAACAGCCATGATCATGAAACAATCCAAATGCCCACCAACCGATGACTGGACTAAAATGATATGGTACATATATACACAATGGTCTATTACTCAACTACAAGAAAGAAGGGTCTTCTGCTATGGGCAAAAACATGGACAGACCTTGAGCAAATTATGCTGAGTAAGATAAGCCAGACAGAGAAAGGTAACTACTGTATGATATCACTTAAAAAATCTTTAAAAAAATCTTAAAAAAAAAATCTTAAAATCTTAAAAAAAAAAGTCAAACATGTTTAAAAAAAAAGAGTAAAACTGGTTATTAGGGGATAGGGACTGGGGGGATAAGATTGATGGTATTTAAGGGTACAAGCTTATAATAAGTACTAAGATAGCCATAGATATTTAACATAAGTTAATTGAATAGGCAATAATATTGTATAATGTGTAATATGATATTTTTACAATGGCAACCATATTACAATATATAATCAGAGTAACACCATATACACCTTAAATTATACAATGTTAGGTGTCAAATTTACCCAATAAAATTTTTCAAAAAAACAAATGAAATTGGTCGTTTTGGCAAGAAGAGAATAACAGAGCAGCCCTGAGAGGTAGTTGCTTAGGAACCAGCCATGCTCTCACTAGCTGAGGGACAGTCTTGGAGCATGGCCAACCAGACTCATGTGTCGATCAGATTACTGGGGACTCCCTGTCATGCATCTTGAGAGGTCCTGAGCAAGACCAAGGGTGTAGCTTGTAACCCCTTTATGAGGACAGGCCTAGGCCAAGGTTATCTGCAAAACTGAGGTGTTTATATTCCCTCTATTCTTTCTAGAAGCTATCAGAAAATTATTTGAAGTATCTGTATGTACAAAAATGTTTTTTTTTTTGCCCATCAAAGAGGTAGTTTTAAATTGTTCATTACTGGTTCTAACTGATTGACCTCAGTCTTTAACCTAGAAAATCCTACCTCAGCAAAATCAAATAAACAGAATCAAGAAACTGAGAGCAAAGTGAAGAAGGGAAGGAAGGAAAAAACCATGCTAATACACTGAAAAAAAAAAAAAAAAAAAAACTTTTTCAGATCAAAGGCCCAGAGAATGAGATTTATCTGAGGTATAAGATAGCTATTTCAAAGACTCTACTTCAAGTGGACAAATTAAACCATCTCACATCTAACTGATGTCACAAGCCATATTTAATGTCTAAATTAAAATTGCACATATCAAACCATGTGCTAATTATGACCGGTGTAGTCATTCTAATCCAGGTACACAGTCTGTGCTTTTACTTTTAAATTGAAATACAACATAACTGGACAGAAAACTCATCAGAAAATATAACATGATAATTATACAGTAACACACTTTCATTTGAAATAGCATATTGATCACGGAGATGATGCACATTTGTTATGCACTAATGCATTTCAACATACCAAAGTAAGATGATAGATCTGGGGTAATTATATAGAAATTGACAGCCCATTTATCACTGTTTGTGGTTATTTCACAGCATTGGCATTTCCATGAATTATGGCATGTCATCTCATGTGTACACAAATGTTAAATCATTTATAGCAACAATTGATCATTAACCACAGCATGTGCTGAAGGGTGGCACCTATAAGACATTCAATTAAAGGAGTGAATTTGGTGTGTAGGTTTTGCGATTAATTTGACAGGCACACTGCAAGTTTTAAAGGTGACTTATATTTCATTCATTTTGTTGTTTCCACCTATAAAATGTTACTGAAATGAGATGAAGGAGCATGCCGAGCATTGGAAGTATTTTTCAATCCAGAGATCGCCTGTGTTGATATATCTTTGTTGGGGAATACCAGCTACCTGATCTCTGGAAGGGAAAGCTCTATCATCCCACCTGCCAGGAGATTTTGTTATCCACATTTCTGAGCACATTGTTCTAGAACGGAAGTAGGGAAAAATAGAATGATGGGGGGAAAGGGGAATAGCAACCCAAGAAACAGAAATTGGCATTGGCAAAGAACAAAGAGAATGAAAGAAAGACCCAAGACAGGAGAAGGTGGGTGGAAGGGGTGGGGGAGAAAAAGAACGGAGAATTAAATTTGTGAATAAAAATTTCATTCAAATTCAATTTAGTGCAACACGTATTTAAAGAGTATCTACTAAGCTCCAATCACCCTGACCTTGTGTGCCAAAATTAAGGTCTTAATTAAAAGATTCTTTGGCTCATTTCTTCCTTTTTATTTATACCATGAACACTCAACTTCAAGTACTTAATTCCTTGTTCCTGGATTATGTTAAGAGGCTCCTAACTATTTACTAGACACACAGGTCGCTCAATTCTTGCATTTCCTATGTATCAATGCCAGATAAATATCCATATTTGTAATACCCTCCTCCGAACATTATTCCTCCTTTCAAAAGCTCTCAGTTGCCTACAGGAAAAATTCAACATGATTCGACTCTTTGTGCCTCATAATAGTTGAGGATGGTACTGTAAGTGGGGATAATGTTGTTGGTTCCCCCTCAAAAGAGCCCTAATTTTAACGTTCACTGATTCCCCTAAGTGTGACTACTTCTGCCATAGCTGATTTTAAATTACCTGCTGACGTCACTGAACCAACTGGTATTCTGGGACCGGGTATGGTACAGCTCAGGGCTGCCAACAGAGATAAGTTATTCATTTTATCAACTGATGTGGTGCCAAATGAGTCCCCAAAAGTTGTTGGGTTCAAAACAATTTAGTAAATGGGCACATAGTAAATGGGTATCATCAACAAAATGCAAATTATACATCATAATAAAATAAAATAATATAAAATCCCTTATCTTAAAATAAAGAGGGCTTCTATCTTTTACTTGCCCCCACTACGTGCTAAATGAACACTTAAGAAACAAAAGTTAAGAAGAACCACCTCTGTGCCCATATGTCTCTGTGGTGTCCGAGGTCACTTTCATAGGCCAAAAGTGTTTTTGCATATTCGACCCCTCATCTCTCTCCCAGGTGATTCTGAGAATTGTGTACAGTCTCTGGTTTGCTTTGTGAGCCAGCCTTCTCGCCTGCCATACAGTGTAGGCCATTTTATTCCTCCCTTGGGCCCTGCTGTCTATGGATCTACTCCCCTATCTTTGCCAAGACCAATGGCAGGAAATCTGCAGCTGGGCCCTCCAAAACCACAGCCTCCCCACCGGCCCTAGCAAGGCATCACAGAGAGTGCCAGAGAGGGCCTGGCCACCTCCCCACCAGGCTGCCAGTGCCCCATGTCAAGGGCTGACATCTGAGCAGAGGGCAGTTGTGCCTGATGTCATGAGTCTTGTGCTCAATTTCCAGTCTCTTGTCCTAAAAAAGCTGCTGGCATTGTCTTCAGTTGCTGTGAGATTTTTTGACATGAACGCTGCTGATATTTTGAATTCTTCATGCTCTAACCCTGTTTACATGTTTTCTTGTTTGTTTGTTTGTTTTGGTCTTCCATTGCTGCCCTCCAGGGAGAGGCTTTGTATCAGATTTGATACAAATCTAAGAAGTTCACCAGAAGATGACCAGACAAAGGATATCATGTGTTCCACAGTCACCTGTACAGCCAAGAACACCTGGCCATGACTTTTCATTTGCTCTTGGGGGAGGTTTGCCCAACCAGCACAAACAGGGGTCAAGATTCTGGTTTGGTCTGAAGATGGGGACTGACAAGTTTTTCTTAACTGCTGTAGAGCTGGAGGCCGAGAGGTACCTGGCATTGAGCATTTTCCTCCCCTTGTGAGGAGGTGGCCATGCAGATACTGAACTAGTAGAGTCAAATTATAGTAAGCTCTGCCTTATGATTGTATGTGCAAATTTCCTGGAATGGGGCCATAGGCCAAGTGCAAAAGAATTTGGCTTCTTGAGGAATTCTGGTATACTCTTCCCTGTGCTAAACATGTTGTAGGCAAATACATAGTCCAGAGGAGACTACAGACCAAGGAAATCCCACACACAAACACATTCCCTTGTCTCCTGCCTCCACCAGTATCACTGGCAAAATAAATCAGGAACCTACAGCAGGTTGATGTGTGGTCTCTGCCCACCAGTCTGACCCAGGGTCACTCTCACACAAGGGAGAGCAGCAGCCTTCCAGGCAAAGGTAGAATTGGAAACCAAGGGGCTGAGCTTGTAGCCAGACAGTGAGATAACCAAAGCAAGCCCCAAGTAGCTCCTTTGAGCTGCTGGCTCAGCCACATGTACAACCTCCATATTGGGGACCATCCTTTAAAATGTATGGCAGATAGTTATGCTGGTCACGAAATGCATATCTCCTCACCCCTTGCAAATGGGACCACTCATAGTAGTCAGTGGCAATGATGGAAAACATGTTGATCCTGTCTGAGCCAAAGTAAGAAAGGATGAGCTGCCCTCTGGCCCTCTTGACCTCTGCCACAGCGACTGCAGAGTTCACATGCTGAGAAGTTCTTGCTGTCCTGTGTCTTGGGAAAAGTCAGCCCCCCACCAACCACTGTTGCACTTTAAAGAGTAAAACATGCACCTTCGTAATGGGTAAGTCGTAAGATTTGAGGACTTACTCTTCACAACATTATATCCTGACTAGCACAACTGCTTTGTCTCAGCAGATCTTGCCAGTCTCTGCCTAATGAATCCCTTTCCTTGGCTTGTCTGTTCTTTACTTAGGATTCCACTCCAAGTTTCTAGGTGATCTTTTAGATCTGCCCTTATTTCTTGATCCACCGGCACTCAGAGTCTGAATTTGAGGGGGTAAAAAAAGAAGAGATATAGTAGGCATGGTGTGTAGAGGCAGAGAACATTTTTGGGGAGTGTGATTCCTCTTCTATCCCGAAACATGCCCAGGTGAACTCTCTTTAATCTCAAACCAGGATCTTCCTTATATACTTGAAAAGGCAAGATATTATTTCCTTGTTAAAACTGCAATAACGGGGGCACCTGGGTGGCTCAGTGGGTTAAAGCCTCTGCCTTTAGCTCAGGTCATGATCCCAGGGTCCTGGGATCGAGCCCCGCATCGGGCTTTCTGCTCAGCGGAGAGCCTGCTTCCTCCTCTCTCTCTGCCCGCCTCTCCGCGTACTTGTGATCTCTGCCTGTCAAATAAATAAATAAAATCTTAAAAAAAAAAAAAAAACCTGCAATAACAATGACTACTTTTCTGGAGGTAAAAACTCTGAGAGAGCATCATGCAATTATTCTCACTGTATGACCAGCCCTAGAATCAACATTATTACAATATACAGGATCTAGTTGACATTGTTAATGCTGCAGTGTTTAGAAACAGGAAGTGGAAATGTTCCCACTTCTACCTAAATGTCATGGACAAATTATACCGGACAGACACCTATGATGAGAAGAAAATAATTATGGATGAAAAAAAAATAGCCTGTACTATTCTCTCACCATTTGAAAGGCACATAAAATATATTTATGAGATACATTAAAGATCTCACTTTGCTAGTGTCCAACTCTCAATGACCATTTTCAGTCTCCTCTAGGGTATATTTTTATAACAATATCAATTTATTATAAAGGTCAATATTTTTTCACTTTCAAATTCTTTCAAGTGGGGTTTTTAAGGCCATTTTCTGAAGTATTTAAAATTCTAATAAACTTCTGCAAAATTACCAGGAAAGTCCCATGGGATTTTCTTTTTTTAAACATACTATTTGATGGAACATGAACCTGGGTTACAATAAAATATCATTAAGAAAAGGTCAGTTCTGAAAAACAAAGAACAAAGGAAAAAAAAGAGAGAGAGAGAGAGAGAGAGAGAGAATGAATCAGGCATCTTGGAGACACTGGAGCCCATGGAGTTGTTCGATGTATCTTACAGAGAATGGAGCCTGACGTTCTTAAGGGTTAGTTTTCCAAGGAAGTGAGACCACCCCTCCTGCATGAAGGCTCAGCTGGCATTCTCCCTTTCTTCCTCCATTTGGATCCCGTCCCTCGGTTTGGTATCTTCCCCAGAGACCGTGCTTCTGGAAGGTGAAAGGAGCTCTACAATGTCAAGACTTTTTCTTAGTGATCGTTGCAACCACATATGCTATTCTGGTAGGTAGTGCTCAATGCAGAGATTTGTTGGAGGAAGAAATTAGAATTTTCTGGGTTCTAAGATAAGTCTGAACATAAAAAATTCCATCGGTTAAGTTACTTGTCTGCAAGGCAACTCTCATGGCTGTGATACTCTCCCCATTGAGTTTTCTGAACAGCACGGATACGGTGTTCATCCGCCGGCATGGGCACAGTTTTCATCTCACACCCCATTCTCGGCTCTCCACCAAGCATGGGTCAGGGTCAAGGAAAAAAACGTTTTCTTGATCAGCTGTGCCTGAGTATAGAGCTCTCGCTGCAGTGAGCCTGGCTGAAAGGTGTTCTTTCCTCTTGCCAAGATGTGTTTGATGCCACACTTGCCAGAGGGTTCCTCTTGAGGGGGGCCTGCCCGAACTAGCAGAAGTCTGGATTTTAAGGTCATTGCTTTCTTATTTACTCCTCGTCGGCTTGCTTGCTTTCTCACAGAGGGATGAGATTCCTGGGTGTACTTAGGAGGAAGGGGGTGCTCACATATTTGGAGAACATAGATCTATTTCAGACCTGGATTAAAGTTGCCTTCCCCGCAATACAGGCAAGATCGTGGCTCACAATGCAGTTTAGGCCCAAAGCCCCAGGTAATAACCCGATATTGCTTGTCTGGGCATTGTCTTCTGAGCACATTTTCTTTTTTTCCTTCAGAAGCTTCACAGAAGCTATGGCTATTGTACCTCTGGGGTTCTGTCATCTCTCTCTTTATATAGAAAAGTCTCTTACCACAACACTCCCCTTAACAGAACTTAGAATGGCTTCACTTCTGACAATTTAGTGGCAGCATTTTTTACACAAACCAACAAAAATGGACTTATAAAGAAGCCATATTAAAAATCTTATTCACCATTTTAACCGAGGTCATCACATCCTATTCTATTGCCTTATTAGAAAGAAAAGGGAAGATTAGAAATTTTTAAAAAACTTGATGACTTTCATATTCATTCATTGTAGGTATCACGACAACTTGGAAATGGTCATCTAGTTTAAAACCCCAAGAAATGCTGCTTGTCTTACTTTTTAAGCATACGTATGCAGGTCGACTCTGTCTATGATGAAAGACCAGCTTGTGATAAGTGCCTGTCACTCCTATATTTGAAAGGGGATGTGGAAGAATTTTTTTTGAACGTCTACCTACGGTACCTTCTGAACAGTCATGGTAGTATTTCATTATACTGTTTCTGAACTGATACCACCTGGACATCTACCAATCAGGGGGACATAAAAGGCAATCACTAAGTCACCATGGCCACATAAACCTGTGCAGAAAGGTCCTTTTGGGCACATTAGGCTGCCAATACCCTCTCAGGAACAGACAACAGATTTGGGTAGAAAGGCCCCCGAGCCCACTCTTGCCCATTGTGGAGTCAACACAAAACACACCAAAGCAGCAGATGCAAAATGCTCTTTTCTCTCCACCTGCAGAAGTCAACGGTAACTGTACTTCCGTTTCTAGTCTAAAATCCACTTCCGTGCTGCTACTGTGTTGAAATACCATATACGGAATCATCCCAAACTTTTAAATGGAGAACTGGAATAGTGAAGTTGGTCTAGTACATGGAGATTAGATTGGAACATGGATTCTAATCCAGGGTCTGCCACTAGCCACAGGCAAATTGCCTAATGCCCTAAACTTCAGTTCTTCTGCACATAAAATGGGTACGTTATAAACTTCCTCAATTAGCTTCCAGAGTTGCTGTAAGGATTAAAGCAGCGATTCTCAAGTTGAAGCATGCCTTAGAATCACCTGGAGAGCTGGTTAAAACACAGATGGTTAGGCTCCAGTGTTTCTGATTTAGTAGGTCCAGGCAAGGGAGGCTGAAAATTCACATTCCTAAGAAATTTTTAGATGCAGCTGATGTTGCTAGGCCAAAAAACACGGGCTTGGAACCCCTGAATAAAGGAAAAGAGATGAACCTCCCTCAGCATAAGGGAAACCCCAACATCTGTGGCAAGCCCCACCTTGCCTGTCTTCCCAGATTTCAATCATCCTAAAAAACATCCTGTTTCTTTTCCGACTATGCCCCATTGTGATGAATATGTGATTCATTTCTGTATCCTCAGAACCTAGGGTAAGACTGACCCTACCTTAGGCATTCAGTTAAAAAAAAAATCAGCAGAATAAATTAATACATTTAAAAGTGTTTAGTAAAACAATATATACCTGAGGGAGTTTAGTTAATCATGGAATACATTGCTATGTACAAAGATACCCCCAAAAGATATTTTGGGGGTATCTTTGTACATAGAGCAACTGTCTTCCATGATGCCATTCAAGTATCCACATGTCTTTCAATTTGTTGCTCCACCATCTTCTGGGCTGTTGTTCTCATCTACACAGTTATCACATCCATCAAAACCATGTTCACAGTCATAACTATCTTCCAGCCTGCTAGAAGGGAAAGAGGAAATTCTGGACCAGAGAGGGGATCCATCCTCTCAGACATTCATTGGCCAACTCTTAGATACGTCACTGCCACCAACAGCTTCAGGGGAAGCTGGGAAATGTAGTCCCCCTATGGTCATGCATGTGTCCAGGCTAAAGCTTAAAGATTCTCTTTTTCAAAGACAAAAGAGGAAATGTGTGCTAGGGCACAAAGAGAAGAATCTGCCATGGGAAATACTTTTCAGCCACTCAAGTATCCAGCTGAACTCATCTCCCCACCCATTTCCTCAACCCTCCTTCCCAGAATTTATACTCCACAGACCCATCTGGTTCCTGCCTCCAGCTCAAAGGTCAGGATCTGTGACTGGTGTACAAGAAGATGAAAATGGAATTTGAGAGAGAGAGAGCAGTTCAGATTTAATATTACCTTGAAGTTGTACGTATTACTTTTCACATCTCATCGGCCCATTTTCAGTCAAGCTCATGTCAGAGAAGGCTGAAATACAGTTTCCAGCTTGCAGGTCGTGTCTTCACCTAACCTCTAGGCTTTTGATTAAGTTCTTTCTATAAAGCAATTTGGTGAAGACTTACTTCCCTAAGGGAAACTGAACTGCAATTAATTTCTACTCAGATTTGTGACATTCATCTCTTTTCTCTCTCAGATTGTCTCCCTTGTTATAGATGTTCAATGACTTTTGCTGAATGGTTGTTTTCTAAATGGGAAAACTAATCGCAGCACAGACAACCGGAAGCTAGGTGTACAGACAAGAACAGTTTCACACTTTTGAAATGGCTCACCAGTTATTTAATATACCAATATACCATGTTAGCTCTTGAGCAAACTAGTATTATCTCTTGAGCATCACAGATAAAACTAATGTTAGATTATGTAACATGGTCAGATTTTTCGTGAATGCTATTGTGAACAAAGCCTTTTATGATGTATCACAAAGTGAAAAAACATTGTTGTCATACTATTTTAATGATTACAGCCACTTTTTGTAATTCAAATTCAAAAACAGAAGGGCCAGGATTGATTGTCCTTCTGATGATCTACCACAGAAATGCACATAGACCTTATCTACCCATATACAGAAATAGTTACCAGTCATTAAGCATTCACAAAGCATATACTAACTGATTTAAATGTGCTATTTTCTACAGCCCCCAACAATTCCACAAGGGAGGGACCTTTGTTCTTACTCTTAAAATAGCACATCAAAATTCAGAGAGGTTAGGTAACTTATGTTTTTGCCACTGAAATCCCAGGTGTTTGGTAACATCAAGAATGTCTTTGTGGCGTGTTTAAAGAATGAGTGGAGAGTGCGTAGATACAGCCTGACCTAATCAAATGTCTGCAGCAAGTAAGACTTGATGAATAAAATACATCTTTTTCTCTTATTACCTGACAACTCTGATTATTTTTGAAAAAGGGTTCTGTCATAGTATTATGCTTTCCAGATCGATTCTATTTTTCTTTCTCACTGAGGACATTTACATGAAAACAAGACTTTGTTTCCAAAGAGGGTAGCTGTTTATGTGTTGCCTGAAGTCACGAAGCTGCCCTTTGGGTATGACAATTACTTCCATCATAACCAATTGAGAAATAAAATATAAAAGCAAAATTGTTTCTAAATTAATGGCTTTTAAAAGTTTCCCAGGGAACTGTCTAAACATTTTTATGTTCCATATCAATTTCCAGCCTGAGAAAGTGCCAAAACTATACTAGAAGGAGAGTAAAGGTAACCGTGGGAAATCCGTTTCTTGGATTACAAGAACTTAAAGTAGGATCTGTGCTGGTTAAGTGTGGTAGCTATTGTTTGCCGTATACCAGCACCGGTCCTTCTCCAATTCTGTGAGCACCCCCAATTGGGATGTCCTTTCATGTAATGCCATTTCCACAAGGACCACAAGTTCCATCCCTAAGCTGCTGTGAGGGAAGATTAAAATACACAGGCCTCTGATCCAAGGATACTAACCTGCACGTTCACACAGCATGCACACCTTTCTCCATCTTCTACCTTGCAATTGTAGAGGACTCGCTGTTCTCTGCCTTTTATAAAACACCTAATATTCAGAGTGGGTGGTATTTAAGAGTTCTCAGTTGATATTATTTAGAGAGTGGAATTGCTCTTGAACCCTTTGCAATCATTATGGCTAAATGTATATGTATGTCCACGTTGTACCCAAGCCCACATCCCAGATGCCACTTTGTCATGACTGGCCCGATCCCAATGTCTAAGTACGTGTGTGCCTTCAAATTTTGTTGGTCTCATTACTGAAAATAAAAATCCTATGCATGTTTAATTAAAGGGGTTGGTGAATGGTAATGCTATAAAGAGCCAGGTATTAACTAAAGAAAACAGATCAATCCACAGGGTATGAATACAACATGGGTGTTCAGCAAAAGAAACTAGAAGAGACCTGGGGTAATCAACATTTGATGTATGATCTTGGGACGGCAGTTAACACCCCTTCCTGGACTCACAGGTCAGAAGGGTCCAGAAGAGCCTCAATATGAAGGCACAGAGCCTAAAGCAGCCAAAGTGAGAAGGGCATAGAGTTAATGGTAATTATTAAATCGATGGAGGTATAGGTGGTTAATATTTTATGTTTAATAATTATATGAGCGATTATGATCTTCATGAGTTAATGATTACTAGTAACGTATTAATGAATGATTTACAGTGATAAATGAATTATATGAAAATTGGAACAGAATTCAGAAAAAATGCCTGGTGTGTATAAAACTAAAAGAAGGACAGAAATTTCAAGCTCTGAGCCTCAGCCATTAACTATGACTGGGGAAGGATTTTGTGTCCTCGGTGTTTGGCACAGCCTGTGACACATCATAAATACCAAATAATCTTGGCGAGTTGGGTGAACATGTGATTTGGAGGACTGATGAGAAATAGGGTCACTTAGAGTTAAGACACCAGACTAATGTGTCATGTTCTTAAAAGTGCAGGCTGACAGACCAGGGGTGAGAATGGGAAAGCACCAAAAGCAACTCTAAGGTTTTTAACTGCCCCATGGGACCAACTGAAAATTCTCAACTGGGGATGAGCCCATAGGGGCCATTTAGTATTGTCATGGCTGGACTGGAGGGGTGAAGTGCTGCTACTGGTTCTAGTGGGTAGAGAACATCTAGGGCTAAACATTCTACTATGCATAGGACAGGCCCCCACAACAAAAATTTTGAAGCCCAAAATGTTAGTAGTGCTGGATTTAGGAAATATTGGCCTCATTGAATGGACTCCTCTGCTCCTTCGGGCAAAGACCTATCCATCCTTCAAAGTGCAACTGAACTGTTGCCTCTTCCAAAGAGCTTTATTGAACTGCCTCCTCCTTACCTCTCAAGAGAGTATGCCACGAGTTAAGCAGTTGCTATTTACAAGACACCTTTCCTAAGGCTTCAGATAATCTCATTTAGTCCGTGCCCAAAAAAATGTGAGGTAGCTATTACGATCACCATTTTACAAATGAGGAAAACTAATTGTAGACAGTGTTAAGGAATAGATACCAGGCCACATAATAGAAAGTAGCAGAGCTAAGATCTAAATGAGGTGTCAATCCTTCCATGATATGTGTTGCGTAAGTGCAGAGGTAAGACCGGTTTGGTGGGGAAATAGCCATTTTTGCACTTTCGAATCACAGAAGATACAAAGATTCATGGGCCATCCACAAAAATGAGCAGTAATGAGGCAAAGAGGCCTATGTGCTAAGGCTGACAGTGGATGCCTTGGATGAACTCAAACAGCAGTGTCCAAATGGGAGAGAAATAAGTGGTCAAAATCCAAGTAAGTCAGAATAGGTGAGTTTAAATGATGTAATCATTAAGTATGAATGAAAGGAAAGGATAAATAAACATCAGCTATGGCCCAGTGTTCTAGCATGACATAAAACCTCACAACAGGCCATCAGGGCGTTGATGCTCAGTCTAAATGCAAAAAGATAAGATACATAGGGTTGGGAAGCCTGTCCACAGGCTGTCATTCAGGGACCAGCTCTAGCAAGAAAGATGCAAAGTCCCCGACCAAGAGGAGGCTGAGAGTACCTGCTCACAAGAGCCAACCCAGTTCCATGAGCTGAAGGTGGGGACAGTAGGAATGGACAGGTGTGGAGCCTGGGAAGGAAAGAAGGGGAGACCTGATACCAAACTTTGAGGGTTCTGTCATGGAAGGAGCATAATCAGGAATAGGCTGATATTTAAGCAGACTGGATTCAGGTGAGACCATGCCACGGGAACCAGGAGCAGGACAGCCCTGTAGTTGTTCAAGATGGAAGGATGGTAAAATCTGGAGCCAGGTTGGGCTGATGAGGATCTTATCCCTCAGCTGGAAGTGGTGAGATCAGTCTTGGCCTCCACGTCCAAGTTCTGAAATCATTGGGGGGGGCGGGTGTGTGTGTGTGTGTGTGTGTGTATGCTAGAGATAGATACAATTTATATTGTAGACAGAAAAAAAGAATTATAAGGCCTGACAGGGAGAAGATAAATTAAATAGGAGAAGATGCTAATATATCTTTAAATTCAATAGAAATGTTTTGTAACATTTGGAAAACTGTTTTCAAATCTGAAATTACCTCAAAAACAAAGTCAAGGTCCTTTCACAGTTCTTCCCTTGTGGGGTAGAGCACCCTTCTGTGAATGGGAAAGGAGTTGTCCTTCAGAGTTTTCAACCAGATTGAGCACCTCCTGAGCATGTCACCCAGTGGGATGACCAGGTTGATGGCAGAGGGCTCAGTTGGTCCCACCATCAGCGAGAACCCCAAATTCTCTCCCTATCTGCTCATCCACCCAGGATGGTACAGGCAACAGGCCCCTACTTCTCTTATAATAACACAGTTGGGACCATTGAATTAAGTGATGGACACTACGTAAACCAGAAGGCTTGTTACCCAGGAAAAAACAAAACCCACCAGGGGTCCCCCCTAAATAATCTCTCCCCTAATTTCTCAGCAGCAATCTCCTTCAATATCTTTTAAAACTTTTCCTATTGTGAATTAACTCCGTGTGCTTGAAAATACAGAAAAGTATGCTCAGATTCCATTCCACGTGACCTTTAGAGGGCCCTTCTCAAGTTAAAAGCCTTTCTCTGGCCACACATTTGTAAGCAGGAGCCAAAAAACTGGCCTCCTACACAGAGGGCTAAATCTGCCTATTTTTCATTTGGCCTGGAAACCCCACTTGTATTCTGACATTAGATGCCATTATGGATGCTCTTAAACAATACATTTTCTAATTCTTCCATCTGATGCATTTCTAGCCAACTCTAAGTAGAAAGGAGGAAAAAGCTGATTACACATGGCCAGTAACTAGAATCATTTAAGCTAAATTAATAGTGTCTATAAATAACTTTGTCCTTCCTTTAAAAAAAAAAAAAAAAAAAAAAGATGGTGAGTTTAGCCGAACAATCAGAGGAATGGACTATTTCCCCCTCTAGGTTGTCAGAACCTGAAGCAATCTCAGATTAGCTGCAGGGAAAATGTAATAACCTAGGGTAGTATGCTGCATACAGAGTGGGTGTAGTAAAGGTCTATTAACTAAAAATTCCAACACAACATTTACCAATATACTGGTCCGTCCTGCTTTCTGTAGCTACTCACATGGCATTCTATCTGGCTTTTTTTTTTTTTTTAAAGATTTTATTTATTTATTTGACAGACAGAGATCACAAGCAGGCAGAGAGGCAGGCAGAGAGAGAGAGAGGAGGAAGCAGGCTCCCTGCTGAGCAGAGAGCCCGATGCGGGACTCGATCCCAGGACCCTGAGATCATGACCTGAGCTGAAGGCAGAGGCTTAACCCTCTGAGCCACCCAGGCGCCCTCTATCTGGCTTTTAACGTGATTTCTTCACCAGTAGATTAGATTTTAGGCTTTGTGTTTTGAAGTCATTGATTTTTTTTTTTTTTTTACTTTGAATAATTTGTAAACCCTAACATAAAGAAAGTTTCTTATGGAACTTTTAGAAGAATATATCAGATGCCCTTGACTTTGACACCAAAGGTTGATTTTAAGAGGTCCTATTATTTTATGTACCAACCAGAAAGAAAAATACTACTGATTAAACAATGATATGATGTGTTTTGTCACATTGAATTTTATCCTATGGAAACTGAGCAAGTTCTCTTAGATGTCTTAACACGGATTTTTATCATTTATTACTCTTGTACATATATATAGATAAAGGATATCTAAAATACATTGGCGAATGTGTGTTTCCAAAAATTTTTCATGTTCAGAGTCTGACTCTTGGGATTACTTTTAAACACAGAGTTGTCGATGTTCATGTTTTTCTATACAGTGTTGCTGATGCAGTATATCTTAGAAAAAATCTACAGCAGAACTAAATTGTTTTGATGCTGAATCTTTAGCAATCAAGAAGAGCTAGAGCACCTCCTTTTCCTGCAACTGTTTGGTGTCTAAGGGTTAGGAAAGTGTTCCATCCACTATTTTCTTTGGAATTCCCTTCCAGGACGCTATCACAGTCATTCTACAACTTAAAAAAAAAAATTTTTTTTAGATTTTTTTATGTTATGTTAGTCACCATAGAGTATATCATTTGTTTTTAAGGTAGTGTTCCATGATTCATTGTTTGCATATAACACCCAGTGCTCCACGAAATATACGTGCCCTCCTTGATACCCATCACTAGGCTCACCCATACCCTCACTGCCCACCCCCCCTTCTAGAACCCTCAGTTTGTTTCCTGGAGTCCACAGTCTCTCATGGTTCTTCATCCACTCTGATTACACCCTTCTCTTTTCCCTTCCTTCTCCTAATATCCTCCATGCTCTTCCTTATGTTCCACATATAAGTGAAACCATGTAATTGTCTTGATCTGCTTGACTTATTTCAGTTAAAAAAAAAAAAAAAGATTTCATTTAATTTGAGAGAAAGAAAGCACATGCACTTGCATGCATAGGAATGGGGCAGGGGCAGGGAGGAGCCAAGCGAAAGGGACAAGCGGACTCTCACTGAATGCAGAGAGCTAGATCTCACAACCCTGAGCCCAAATCAAGATTTCTCTCTTAGGGTGCCTGGGTGGTCCAGTTGGTTAAGCCTCTTCCCTCAGCTCAGCTCATGATCCCAGCATTGGGAGCACTGGGCTCCCTGCTCAGTGGAAAGTCTGCTTCTCCCTCTGCCTGCTACTCTCCCTGCTTGTGCTCTCTTTCTCTCTCTCTCTGTCAAACAAACAAACAAAAAAGAGTCAACACTTAACACACTACTTTTTTGGGGAGGGAGGGGTAACTTTTTTTTTTTTTTTTTTGCTGTTTTCATAGTTCAGGCAATGACACATAAATATACCAACTGTGGCCTGCCCATCAGTAATTTTCAGCACTATTGATTGCGAACTACAACAGAACACAGATATTCAAATTTGCACCTGAGAACCAGTCAAATACAGTATATAGTTACTGAGCCATCTGAGCCAGAAATTCGTTTCCTGAACTGAGAAGACTCTCTCTTTTCAACTGTAGCCTCAACTGAGAATTGAAACCCAGATAGTAATCTTGATTTCTTGGCAGACATCTCGAATTGTTTCTGTGTTCTTCTCAGGAACTTCTGCTCCCACATTTTTCATCCAAAATGTGAAGAAGATATTGATTCATTTGGGTAAATCTTAAGCTACACAGATAGATAATTTACAGCATAATAGGATGTCATATATTAAGATATGCCCACAGAGCTTTGTAAGGTGCAGAAGTGGAAATCAGAGTCACAGGGTGAGTAGACGCCCAGAAGAAGTTTGGATTGTGCCCCCCTTGGCCCTCTCACGTCCATGGGAAGTGCTCTATGGAAATCCAGCGAACCACAAAGGCCTCGAAGGCACAGAGGGAGGAGACACGGGAGAAATGGGACAGGACACTAAACAATGTTTACTTCATTTATTCCTTCAGCCAGTCAATCAGACAACAAATATTTATAGAACCGCTAATAAAGCCAAGATGTAAACATCGGTGCTTCTCCCACTTTTGACCCATATCCATCTTCCATCAAAGACAAATACGGCTGCTCCATAATCCCTTCACTACTCTCTGTTCCAAATCTTATTCTCTGATGTTTTAAGGATAAAAACGGTTAATACAATAGCATATGATCAAATATTTCTTCTCATACCCCTATCTAAATTAACAAAGCATTTCTTAGGGGAAAAAAATCATTCTACGAGAATGCACAGGGTACCCATGTTTATTCAGCTCTAGCTTTAAAATTCTTTAAAATGAGGATTTTGAGAATGTTAGTGACATCGCAGGCTTTCCACCAAATTAAATTTGCATGACAATGTGTTTCAGATCCTCCACAACCAGAAAAATGCTGCTTATATTAATGGGGATTAAGGTTATTCATCTAAACAGCTGAAAATTGCCCTGGTTTAACTCTGAAAGACTTTGATGGGTATCCTTTCATTTAGTCATTTCTTCTAGAAATGACCCAGCATTGAAAAAAATTAGGCACTTTGTTATTTTTCCTTTGCCAGCCCAGAAACTAGGTTATTGCTTCCCATACTCTAAATCAGAAATACCCGCTGATTTTTTTTTTAAGGAAATGCTTCTTGCTTCCCTTTACTGTAGTCGTATAAATCACTGGTGCTGTGCTGGATATAGGCCACCTCTATAGCCTGCTGAACAAATGATTAGACACAGCGCAGGGTGTGTTGGGTTTGCTGTGAAGTGAGCCCCCTGCTCACAGTGCCAGTGAAGAGACCGATCTGACTGTTCTGTTTTCCTGAATTCTGGACACTTGATATTAACTTGTTAAAGCCCGAGTTCATCTCAAGCATTGTTTCTGGTCCTGGCCAGACTCGCCTGCTCTCTCTGTGGTTGGCCGGCCGCTGGCTGACAAACAGGCCCGTCTCAGCCCCTCTCAGTGTTACCTCTTGAAGTTGTCTCCATATAACTTCTTGGGAAATCATTTTTTTTTTCCTTGAAGTTTCCTTGGTTTTGTTCTTTGATGTTGAAACAGCCTAAAATAGTTAAATTGGCTCTTGGTCTGTTTATTTATCTTTGAAGCAATCTTGAAAAGCTCGATCTGCCCTTTGGATTTGAAACTTTAAGACACCCGTGAGCAATCTTGGGTTTTATTTATTCAGGTTTCTTCTTTCAGCCACGTCAGTAGACACAGAGAATAGAGGATGGCATCTCCAATGGACCGAGGAGGCTGAGACTGGAACAGGGACACGGATGGTACCACTGAGAGGCAGCCACCCCACACTTGGCAAATTACATCCTAAGACGTGTTCCAGCTTGGAGGGGACAGAAGCCCATATCTGTTGACCTTGTCAAGCCAGGGTGACCTTTCCAAGACTTGGTGGAATCCTAACAAGGCAACTGATGCCCAAGTAGTCAATCATTCCAAACCACTTTGATGGCAAAGGTAAAGACAGGATGTATTTCCCAAGCTGTTTAAAAACCAGCAAATCAGCAAAGGTCTGCTAACTTTTGATCAATATCCGCATATACAAAGCAGCCTTGAGATACATTAGTTAAGATCCCATCAAACCAAGGAAATCTGTTAAACAAGATTATGGAGTTCTTTTTTTTTTTTTTTTTTTTTTTTTTTAAAGATTTTTTTTATTTATTTGACAGAGAGAGATTACAAGTAGGCAGAGAGAGAGAAGGAAGCAGGCTCCCTGCTGAGCAGAGAGCCCGATGCGGGACTCGATCCCAGGACCCTGGGATCATGACCTGAGCCGAAGGCAGTGGCTTAACCCACTGAGCCACCCAGGCGCCCGATGGAGTTCTTGACAAGCACTCTTATCCAGCAATTCCCTACAGCAATCATCCTGTTCATTCGCTACCAGAGAGATGGCTGGACAAAGGCACTTGAGACCATCCTAAGGATTATTTGCCAACTGCTGGGTTCTGTGTGCAAAGGCTTATAGTCAAGAAATGAAATTCCTTGGACAAAAGAGAAGAAGTAAACGCGCTTCTGGAGTAAATACACTGAGAACCCATATCTAAATCCTGCAAGGCTGGCTATGTTCTAATTTTATCCTCTTCTAGTACCTATACCATTTAAAGTTGGGGGGTATTTATTATTTAGTTTATGTACAAACTATAATTCCAATATGAAATTAGTGAAACCATTTAAAAATCAAAGTCAATGTTAACAAGATGATCTATTTCTTCCCCCCCAATAGAAGCTAATGAATCATTGTGAATTTATTGTGGTAGAAAGACAGTGGCTGCTGGCAATTATACTGATGAGCAGAAATCTTCACAAGTGGGTACTTTAAAGCAATTATTTTCCATTTGGTTCTAAAAAAGCCTCTGAGTACAACTAAGCTTTGATTACCTGGCATCTGAAAATATACGTTCTCAGAGGGGTATTCGCGATGATTATTTTAGGGGAAAGAGAGTAAACAGCCACTGTTTGTGAAAGCTCAGTTGTGAGCCTCTTTAAAGTTTAAAATATGAATTGTGCAAAAGATGGAGCTCTGACTTAACTACTAGCTCAGTATTACGTTGTTATGTTGTCAACTGGAAAGAGTCAAGAATTCACCAGTTCCTGAGGACCAAAAAGAAGTTTCAACTGTATCCTCTCAAAAACAAACTTCCTCAAACTCAAAAGCCAGTGTCATTTTTGCTAACAGACTCTCCAGCCTCAAGCCCAAAACTTATTCCTCCATTTCTTCTCCTTGGCTCCTTCAGGGTCACCAAGAATGCTGTATCCAAGAATGACAAGACAGCACAGAGCTCACCATAGAAGCTGATTCCATCACAAGAGGGAAGCCAAAGGTCATCCAAAGAGGCAATCAGGTGGAGAGAACATTCCATTTGTTTTTCAAGGATAGAAAGGTTGGGGGTGCTTCTAGAGAGGTATTATGTCCCATTCTGTCTAATTCAAGTTTATTGGTGCACAGTGGAAGTCAAAAGTCCATACTTAAAAAGGAGTGAGGAATGCAGACCAATCCAAGGTTAAAGGCTAGGAGAAGCAAGTGTTGAAATTTGTAAACCAGCTTCTAGCTCCAGGTCTGGAGATGGTGGGCTTATGTACTGATAGAATCAAATTTTCACTGACCTTGGGTATGATTTTTCCCCCAATGAAGAAATATTAAAGAAAATGCAAGACAAGAAAAGAGGAACTGTCCTGGATTGTGTAACCAAAAGTTACAACAACCAAAATCATCACTTTCGTGACCATTTACAATTACTGGGCCCATTATAGTCCAATGGCTGGCTGCCAGACTGTGTGGACTATGGTGTAGGGCCCACTAATAGAGTTACTTATCCAATTTCCCACAATTAACAGATTGTGGAACTGGAGCTAGCTGCTAAGTGTCTGTGTTTTGTTCTCAATTTGAAAATAATGCATGTTCATTTTGAAGAAAGTAGAAACTAGAAAAGATCTTCTATTTCAAAATCATAACCCTGTTTCCCAGAGAGATTGTTTACATGTTATTAATTTCTTGACTTTTTTACCTAAATTGCTTTGCCTACTTGGTATCATTTTGTGTTCTGCTTTAAAATGGCATCATAAACATTTTCCATGTCCTTAAAAGCTATATGTGACTATCATATTTAATGTCTGCACATTAATTTAAATAAACTGTTTCTTCTTTTGCAGCTCCTTATGGCTGAGCATTCCAAAAGTCTTAACTTTTTCACTATTATAAATTAACAATTATCCTACCAAAACATCAGTAATTGAATTTCTGGCCCTAAAAATATGAACATCTTTAAAACTCTTTACTCATATTCCCAAATAACCTTCTTGAACGTTTGAAGCACTTTGAACATTCAATAGTGTCCGGAGTGACCGCTTCATGACATATCCCAATATCGGGTATTCCCTTTAAAAAAATTTTGTGTATTTAATTAGCACAATTTATATCTCGTTTTTACTTGTAAATTTTGATCATGAAATAAGGCAGATACTCTTCCAACTTTTTAAAATTATTTGCATTTGTGTCTTTGGTAAAGTAAGCATGCATGGTTTTTGCTCATTTATTTACAGGAGGCTGGGGGTTTATCTCATTGGTTTTTAAAATCATGTCTCATGCTTAGTGCTGGAACCTAACCACTGTATAAGGCAAAATAAAAATTAATTGAATTACTTCTTTATAAATTGATATTATTAGGCATTCTCATACTTGTAATGACTTTTCTTCACCATCTTTTAGTTTAATGTGCAAAGTCTAAACGCTTCCCCCAAATAAGTTGAATCCTTGCTTTTGCTTTTGCCAATTCTCCCCTTCAGTTTAAGTAGAGGGGAACCCCCCCGCAAAGTAGAGCTCAGATAAATAAGCTCATTTTCCTTCTAGGCATTTGCTGGCTTAATATTTGTCAGTTAAGAATGATCTGGAACTTGTTTTATTATGGGATAAAACTTGAAGACAAAATTTTTGTTTAAAAACAAATAACCTATGTCGTGATTTGGTGAGTGCTGTGAAGTGTGTAAACCTGGTGATTCACAGACCTGTACCCCTGGGGATAAAAATATATGTTTATCAAAAATAAAAAATTAAAAAAAAAAAAAAAAAAAAAACAAATAACCTAAACTCACTATATTATATAACCCTTTCCTTCCCCAAAGATTTTTTTAATATATCATTTTCACATATTTAATTCATAGATATACAAAAAGATCTCTCTTGGTATGATTCAGTTTCTTTGATCTCTCTGAACATGCTTAGGGTTGTATCACATTAAGCAAAATATTATAGTTTCATACTTATTTAATATCCTGCAGCAAAGATTTAAATTACTAATAATCTTTTTCATATTAAAAAATGTATTTTATAAATACTTTCCAGATAATTAAAAATATATCTTTTTAAAATAAAGGTTAAAAAATCTTGTTAGAGAGGCACCCGGGTGGCTCAGTTGGTTAAGTATCTAACTTCCGCTCAGCTCATGATCTCAGGGTCCTGGAATTGAGCCTTGTGTGTGGGCGGGTATGTCCCCTGCTCAGCAGGGAGCTTGTTTCTCCCTCTCCCTCTACCCTTCCCCCTGTTTGGGTGTGTGTGTGCACCCACACTCTCTCTCTCTCTCTCCCTAATGAATAAATAAATCTTGTTAGAAAAATATATGCACTATTTTTTTTAAAAGATGAAGACAAAAAATACACAAACTCAACCCCAATTCACCCTTCCCACTCCTATTCCTCACAAGAAACTAGATTCCACTCTTGTAACAGTTTGTGTTTTTAATTCATTTGTTAATTACCTTTAAGACTCAAAATAACACACTTATGCTAATATATTTTACAATTTGTCTACTCAAACATTATTGACTTCAAGGGGTGCCTGGGTGGCTCAGTGGTTAAAGCCTCTGCTTTCGGCTTAGGTCATGATCCCAGGGTCCTGGGATCAAGCCCTGCATTGGGCTCTCTGCTCAGTGGGGAGCCTGCTTCCTCCTCTCTCCTCTCTTTCTGCTTGCCTCTCTGCCTACTTGTGATCTCTGTCTGTCAAATAAATAAATAAAATCTTTAAAAAAAATTATCAACTTCCAACCAAATGAGATAGGTTTCAACTCTGTAAATCTCTCCCTGATTCGTTTATTGTATTTAATCCACTATTACAATTCATCTCTCTTTTATCTTTGCAACTTAAACAATATATGTTAATATTTATTCCTTGTTCAAACAAGTAGAGATTTTCTCTGTATTTCCTTTTTGCACAATAAAGAGTTTAGAGTCCCCATCTATTTCCACACCTATCTTCTCTCCTTCTACTTCCCAACTTCTCTCATCTGCACATTTATGTTCTATTGCCTCATTTGTTAAAATTTGCATTTTTGCTGATGCAAAGGGTCTAAGGAAGAATCAAGTATCCAACAGAAATAGAGCTGCATTTACCATTCTCCAGAGAACGTGAGCTGCGTGATCCCCAGTGATGGAGTCTCTGAAAAGCTCATCACAAACATCCCTCAGACGAAGAGGGAGCTCTCGGCATCTGCCAAGTGTAGAGAGCATGGGAGCAACATCATAACCAGCCAGAGAGAAGCACTCTCTCCATGCCCTCTTTTGATCTTTGAGAGGTAGACCAGTCATCAAGGAAAAAAACTATATTGTGATGAGAGAGAATCCGTAAGAGTAAAACAAAAAGAAAGTCTGAATATTATATGAGACTGGACCTTTTTAAATATCGAGACCATGTCTTGTGCTTTTTAGCAACAGGAAATCTTTCCACATTCCATAAAAATTACTACAACCTGTCCTGTGTTTGTTTCATCCAGGACGGTGAAGAACTAACATGAAAGACCAATTTCAATGGGAAGAGGAAGAAGGAAAAAAAGTTATTGTATGATCATTTTGTTCAAGTTTGTTTACAGCAATGATTGCTTAAGCATTAGAACTCAGGTGAGGGGTTGGAGTACATGACTATTTTTAGGGAGGGAGGAAAAGATGGATAGACGGAGAGAGAGAATCTTAAGCGGTCTACCCCCAACACAGAGCCCTAAGCAGGGCTCGATCTCACCACCCTGAGATCATGAGCTGAGCCGAAATCAAGAGTCAGATACTTAACCAACTGAGCCACCCAGGTGCCCCAGTACATGACTTTCAATCCCTTCCAACTCTATAGTTCTATTTCTCATTTTTAAATTTACCTTTGATTGATATCTACATTATTTTAAGTGTATATATAAGACTGTATATAAGAAATAAATGCAATTTTGAAAAGAGTATGTAAAAATATCTTCAATTGAGTCATAGTTTCTTCCTAAGTCTCCATTAAAATTAGTGTAGCTTCATATTTTAATATTTTTTAGATGACCACGAATTCCAAGTTTCTATGCCCCTTGAAAAAATTCTGAGTCATATTAAAAACCAATACTGGAAATTTACTAGAGGAGCTGATTTTTTTTTAATCCTCATTGCATTTCCATTTTAGTATAAATACTTAGCCCCACTTATTTCTTTCACCATCTTTATGACAGAATTCTGTATAAAGAACATTTAAACCCACGTACTGTCCATGTGCATTATTTCTCTCGAGCAACAGAACCTACAGAAAAGTACATTATGTGGTGTGACCACGACTTGCTAAGGATTGCTAGTGAACAGATGACCATTTGCTGGCTGGAGTCACTGTGCAATTAGAATGACCATTAAAAATGCCATTTTCCTTTTAATTTTCTATTATTTATAGAATCACTATTCTCTGGCCTTCTGAACAACCCTTTCTTATCCTACTCCTAAGAGTCCACTTACACTTTCTGCTCTTCAAAAGGGATTTAAGACACTTTAAAATAAATTGCATGTACACAACAAAGTTCTGGGGAAAAAATAATACAGCAAAGATACCAGAAAGAGTAGGAGAAAGCAAAAATGCTATGTATGAGGTTTGACAAAATTATTGTGATTGCCTATTCAATTTTACTCTGAGTTTCCTCAGAGATAAAAACCCAATATGTTGAGTACTTCTACTTATTTGTTTAATAAAAGCAAACTAATTTGGAGAAAGAGAGTCAGAGAGACATCTAGAGAAAATGGGTACATATATTTCTTTCCTAATTAAGTTCAAACAAAACTGGATACAGAGAATGGTAGGCAATGTATCTTTGACCCAGACTATCTACCAAATACAAACAAAACCAAAGATACAACATTTAGTGTTAATTCAGTGAAGGTGGTTGTTCAGGTAATATAGAACAAGTATGTAATTTTCTTCTGCTTTGCCCCAACTCAAGGATAGAGTGTGGATTACATAGAGAAGTGAGTGGAAACCATGTTTTTTAGACTGTTTTACTTAAAGGGCACTGATCTGGTAGAGTTTTAGGAAGGAGTTGGTTGACAGATGGTCTGATACCAAGCACTTCAGTGAGAGTCCAAGAAGCAGCATTATTTGCTATATGCAACTCATATGCTCAGTACCACATTGGTGAGCGGCAAAGCTAATGCCACCGGTCCATAAGCCGTACCTTGAGAGACAAGTCCCGAGCATGTCCTCCGTATTCAAAAGTGGAAGTTCTACCACCCTTGATGTGCCTCTGAAAATATATTGATTTCTTTCTAAGCTTTAAGTCAATAAAGTTATATTAGTCTGACAAGCACATATATTTCCTATACTCTCCTATGAAAAGGCTTATAATTCAAGTACCTCAAAACAAAAAGCCTTCCTTCCAAAAGAAGTTTATGTCTATTCAAACTTTGGAAGTATAAGTATAAATTATAAATATTTTTCAAGTGTGCTGTTCTTTCTCTAAGTTAAAAAAACAAAACAAAACAAACAAAAAAAACCCACACACACAATCTCCTTAGCTCCTTGGTATTTCAGTATTTCAAAGCTTTTAAAGCCAAACACCCAATGTAACCTGCCTTATTTAAAAAAAAAAAAAAAAAAAAAAAAAAAGTTCATTTGTTTTAAAGTGTTGTGATCATGCTAATGTATTTTAAGAATCAATTAAACTTAATCTAAACATCTCAAGAGAGAGGAAGGTTTACCTCTTTTCTACTAAACTCAGACACAAAGTCCTTCAGTGGATGCACTTTCAAGCTGTGCTGGGACTATGTAATGTCCAGGCAAACTGCTTAAAGGTCATCCAGAAAAATGCAAATCCAGCATATAGTTTGGAGGAACAAATCTTTGAAAGTCTAACATACCCAGATTAATGGTGAGCCATAATTACATACAATGAGGTCATTACACCAAGAAAGGATGCTAACCAGATGAATTTGCAGAATAACTTGGAAAACTTGGAGTTTCTTGACTAAGAATAAAACATATGACCTATCAGGAGTCTCTTTAAAATAACCAAATTCCAGAAAACGGTTTTATTCTGAACTCTGAAAGGAGGTCACAATCATGTTTTGACAGCTGAATAAGAATCAGATAAAACCAAATTGTTTCCTACCTCAGCTGTTTAAATAGTTCAATAGGGAAAGAAAGTAAAAAAATGCAAGCTTACCAAACAGGGTCATCCTAACAAGTGAAGTCAATTGCACCAATTACATCTGTTAAGCACTTTATTCTACTAAAGTCATAATCTCCCCGCAAGCAAAAAGGCATTTCCCCCAATAAATCTCTTCGCTGACCATCCTTGCTTCTATAACCTGATTTAAATATCTGAGTGTCTTTTGCAAATCTATCTTCCACTTAATGAATTCCCAAGCAGATGCTGAATCCTTTATTCAATGTACTGTAGTATAAGCTAAGGAACAATCAAAATTTGTTAAAAGATCCATCTGTACAACAAATATCCGTCTGTGTAAACAACTAAAAACATCAGGAATATCATTCTATAAAACAAGGCACAGAAGTATGTGGAAAGAAATGAACATATCAAAAATAAATATACAAAAAATAGTTGTTATCATATAGGATTATAGATCCTCTTTTTTTTTATTTTCCAAAAACATAGGTAATGAGAATTTATGAATTTTGTGTAACAGAGATTATCTTAAAGATTGCTTTATAATATAATTGGGGAAGAAAAAATAGCACACAAAATGAGTGTAAAGCATTCAAAAATAGCACACATCAATGTGTGAAAAAGAACATGCTGTTAAATAAATTCGAAACTGAAGTAAGAACCAACCACAGGGTTAAAGTTGGTTCCATGTGGCTTCCTGAAGGAAGTGACATTCTGAGCACTGGGCAGCCAAGTTATCCTGCAGCAGAGCATGATAAACTCACGAGGATGCTAGAAAAGCTGGAGCAGATTAACAGGAGTTTGTAAGAATGCTGAGTCTGCAGGATGGAAGACAATGGCCTACACATTGCATGGGTATGTAGGGAGAAAAAAAAAAGATACTTTTTTTTTTAAAAAAAGCAATTGGTGGCAGGAAAAGCTTTGCACCAGGAATTAAGTGACCTAAATTTTTGTGTTGGTCCTGTCATTTTCATGACTTTGGATACTTCACATGGATTTTCAGAGTCTCAATTTCCTCCTGAAAAGCGGTAACAGTAATTATATATAATCTCCCACCTTCCTTTGTTATCATAAAGGTCAAAAGATTTCCGACTATGAAAATGTGAAGTATGAAAGGACTTTTATGAAGAACATGTTAGTAGGCATCTGCCAGAATTTCCCTGTGGCCCAGGCCTTACCTCTAAACTTTCCGTACACTCTTCTAAATTAACTGTATTTACACTTACGGCATCAACCACCATCTATCTATAATGCTGATAGCTTTCAAATCAGAATTTCTAACTCAGATCTAACTACTTATTAGATATTTCCACATAATGATCAAAGTGTACTTAAAATCAACATGTCTAAAAGGTCTGAGTATCCCTCAAATGCAAGGTCGACAGGATCCCTGTCTCAGGTCAGGTTCCACAAGAGCAGACCCTGAGATGATGTTCAGGAGCCGCTGCAGAGTCAGGAAGTGATCCCAAGAGAAAAATCTAAGGGGAGAAAGAAAAAGAGGAAAATGGCAAAAGAGAAAGCCACACAATTGTGTGATTTCAGCAAAAGATCCAGCCCTGGCTTGATCCTACAGGGACACTGCTTATGACGTCTCTGGATTTGTGCCACCTCAAGGCAACAGACCTGGGCTTCCTCATTCCTGTACAGTCTTTAGTTATAAAATCTGGGGGGGGGACGTAGAGACCCATGAGGATGTGAGTAGGGCTGGTGTGGTTAACATTCTCTGAAATCTCCAACCCAGAAGCCTCTGAGTCACACTGGGGTCTTCACTCTCACTTCTCCCGCATATTGTCCAGCCACTACTCCAGTATTTCTCTCAAATCAATTCAGACCACTCTTTAGCTGTACAATTCAGACCACTCTTTGCTTTACTTTTCCTTCTAGCTGGAACTCCTAGAGCAGCCTCCTGTCAGACCACTGTGCCCCTTCTCAAAGACCCCACTGACTAAACCACTTAACTATCCTATGAAGGGGAGAGAGACTGATCTTTCAAAACACATAAAGTGGATTTGATTTGTGACTCCACTGGTTAAACTCTTTAAAGCTTTTATTTAGTTAGTTCTTTATTTAGAGTGCACAAGAGTTGGGGGAGGGGCAGAGAGAGAGGAAGAGAAAGAATCTCAAGAGGACTCTGTGCAGAGCATGGAGCCTAGCACAGAGCTTGATCTCATGGCCCCCAAGATCACCACCCAAGCCGAAGTCAAAAGCCAGCATTTAACCTGCCGAGCTACCGAGCCACCTGTCCCCCCATAATTTATAGGATCAAATTAAAACTTCTTAGCTTTCTGCACCCAGCCATTCATGCTTTGGCCTCTACTTAACCTTGCCAGCTCAAAAGCTCTCAAACATTTTGTTCTCAGAACAACCTACACTACAAAAACTTATTGGAGACTCCAAAGAGCTTTGGATTATGTGGGTTACAACTACTAATAACTGCTGTATTCAAAATTGAGACAAAAAAAAATAAATCATGAGCTTATTTAATTCTATATTGCTGTTGAGATAGAGGCCTCCCTTGGCGCAAAACTCACCAACAACCTGTTCACAACATACAGGGACCTAAGCCCCTGAATCCAACTCCACTAGAATTGGGCTCCTCAACCCCCATACTTCCATGGGAACAGGATTATGTGTCTTTCCTCCCCTCCTCTCCCTTTCCATGGAGTAGAAACATGTACAGATATGCAAGCTTGACATAGGTCCAAAGGCACAAGTTGCCTCCAGGCCTCTCACACCAATTATAATTCCAAGAGCCTCTTCCAATTCATGACTCTTGAATTAGCACATTACACTCTTTGGTGTATTATAACTCTGCATCTAGTCAAATCATTTATCATCCCTAATCCCCTAGATTTCTAGTCTGACTTACAGCAGAGCTCTCCTCTGCCACCCTATCCCAGAGACTGTCAGCACCCTGTGCATGCTTCTTCTAAAGCATGAGGAGCTTCTTATCCTAATCATCAATTATCATGTTTATTCTTCCCTCCACTCTTCAGTCTCTTGCGGCCAGATACTGTGACTTAGTTGAGTTTTTATCCTATGTGCCAATTCATCCCTATATATGGCAAATAGGAGGGAGTTGACAAATATTTGTTGATAAGTACTTGTCAGATGTTTGTCAATAAATGTCACATGGTAGTACATTAGACTAGAATCAACACTGGGTACAAGGGTAAAGTTGTAAAAAATAAGCTGAGAAGGGAAATGGGAGGCACGTCAACAAAAAATGTTTGCTTCTCTGTTGGAAAGGGGATAAACCAGAAGAATGGAAACCAATTAAAAGACTAATGAAATATATACACAAGAAATATTAGATGCCTAAGGAGACTTAGTAAAACCAGATAAGGGGAGAAATAATGGAGATGGACCTAGCAGGTGGATTACATAGGACAATATTCTCAAAGTCGTGGTGAAGAGTTAGAATGAAGACTTACATTTGCAAGATACTGAAAATGGAGTAATATCTGGTCATAAATGTTTTGGTTATTAGAAAGCACACAAGCATTCGAGAGCTTGATTTGAAATTTGGTTTTCCCATTTCAAAACTATGTAATACAGGAGAAATTTCCTAAATAATCTAAGCTACTTTTTCATAAAAAATGTGAAGATTAGGGGTGCCTGGGTGGCTGAGTGGGTTAAGCCTCTACCTTCAGCTCAGGTCATGATCCCAGAGTCCTGGGATCAAGCCCCACATCAGGCTCTCTGCTCGTGGGGAGCCTGCTTCCTCCTCTCTCTCTGCCTCCCTCTCCCCCTACTTGAGGTCTCTATCAAATAAATAAATAAAATCTTTAAAAAATGTTTAGATTATAACTAAACCTCATACATTATGGTGAAACCAGATATTATTTAAATAACACCTATCACAGTGCCTGACAACTGATAAGTTATACTCCTTTGTCCACTGTTTGCTTTTTTTGCCCTGTTTTGCTATTTTGCAACTTCTTTGATGTCTGCATGTTTTGGAGCTGAGGCTAGAGAGTCAGCAGAGAATTATTAGACACTCTACCTCTACCACAAATGGCAAGTGATGAGTGTCTTTCAGAAACAATTGATGATGAATTTAGATGAACACAAAATAAAATGAGGGGCTTTGCTAAATTATAAGTGACTCTACACCTCTAATCCTTTCTTATATACTCTCATCTTCTCTTTTCTCCCCCTCATAAGACCTGCTGATATTTCAAACTGGACTATAAATTATGCATTGAAGACCCTAGTCACTTCAGACAACACATCAGAGTTACACTTCCAGACACTAATGAGGAAGAGAGAATTTACTTTTTAAAAAAAAAAAAATTATTGTTTTGTTGCTTTCTTTCCTCTAAGACTAAGATGAATGCTTAAGGAGTGCTCCATCTCCCAATGTAGTATCTCTCCATGACACCCCCCATAGGCTCTACCTGGCCCCTGCGACTCCATCTGGCTCCTGGGAGTCATTTACAGCTGGTCAACCTTCCCACACCTTAACTACAGGAAATACCCCACAGGCAACTATACCCTGTTACCTATCCTTCTCCAACCTTGTTTTGTCCCTTCATGCCATCGTCTATTATTCATTCAGTCAGTTTCCAAACCAACCACAGTAGCTACCCAGCTCTACCCTGGAAATCAAAATTCTGATATATACAAATGTACACAGGTCCTTGTGCATTTCCGTATCTGAGTGTAAGGATAAGTATCCTAAAAAGTGATTCGATTTTTCAAACCTTTATATATAATAAACATGGAGACAAATGCCTTTCCCTGATCACATTTTAAAAGCCTTTTATTCTCATTACCAACTCCTTTCTGAAGTTCTGACTATCTCAAACACCATTTGTAATTTCAATTACAATTCAATTGTAATTCAACTTCAATTCCCTCTAAAGAGAGGGAACACATCATTCTTTCTTAATGTGGAACACGTAGATCCCCTTTTTTGTCCCCAGAAGGAATGCACTGAGAATGATCTTTGCCTGGAATTATTTTTGCCAAATATATTTAATGGTGGCCACAATTTAGATTTGAAGGCAACCATCTCTTTTTTAGATTGCTGGATGCTTAGCCAGATGAATTGTAAAACCAATGCTCGTCTGTCCTTAAAAAAAAACATGACTTTGAACATCAGAACATTGTACACATGCATAGCTGTAAGCAATGAATAGCTATTACTGAACTCAAGAACAGTCTTGTTTGTCAAAGGTAATGATATATGAAGGTAAGTACCTCCCAAGATTTACTTAAAGAGTATTCATTTTCTGAAATGTGTCATGCTTGAAAGGCTCTCACTTATGAAATTCAAGTACCAACGTCTATTACTAACTGAAAGAAATAAAGGTTGTTATAGCTAAGGAGACTTTAATACAGCAAATTGTTTTAGTTTCTAATAGAAGTTTAATTATGATTTTAATAATTTGACCAGTGTTCATTTCTTTTTACTTAGTGTAAGTTATGTCTTTGTAGCACATAATTACATACAAGAGTCAAGCATTCTAGTATTTAATAATATGTATTTATAAGAAAAGGCAGAAAAAGTATTTTGCATTTATTATGCAAAAAACAGAATAGAAGAAGCAAGGACATCTTAGAACAGTGTGCTGACACCATAATTCTTTCAAGTATATAGATCTTTGTTTAAGACCTTCAACCGGCCTAGGACTTGAGTATGGAAAGTAGGAAACCTCCTATATTCCTGTAAGTATCTAACTTTTCAAATCAACTGCATCTCAAATTTCTTCCAGAGCAATTATACAACATCTAAGTTGGAAGCATTTCTGGGAATAAAGAAACAACATTTAGCATAAAAAAATACCTGATGACTTAAATTTTAAATTTTGTAAGTTTAATCTAATCACTAAATTGAAAGAGACTTTTAGGAAAGTTATCTTTCCATAGAAGCAATGCATTCATCGTTAGGAGGAATTTCTAACAATCCCATTTCTGTTTGACCAGAGGTTATAAATATTATTTAACCTTGTCACATTGCTAAATTGCCAATCAGAAATATTATTTCACCTATATTTCCACCATGAGATTGCTCACTTTTCACCTCATTACTAATAGTAGGTATTAGCATTCTTTTGTCCTTTGTCAATTTGACAGATATAAAATAGCATCACATTGTTTCATGTGTGGATCTTTAAGTATCAGCAAGAACATATGTATGTATAATTATCACCATATCACTTTTCATACTTTGGAATCTCCTTACCACTTGCCCAAAAGACTAAAGAAAGAAAGGATTAAGGCACAGTGATTCCACACTTACAAAATGAATTAGAGGGCTTTACTGGGGGGAACTGGATAACTAAATAAAAGGAGACTCTGTCAGCTTGAAAGAGGAGGGGAACAGAAAGTGACAGCAAATATCAGCATCTCTAAGTATACAATGACTGTTCTAAATAACAAAAGAGCCAACACATGGATGGAAAATTATAATTGGGAAATCATAAGACACTAAGCTAAGTCCAATGAAACCTAGGGAAAGTTAAGAATTATTGCCATTGGGACGCCTGGGTGGCTCAGTTGGTTAAGTGGCTGCCTTAGGCTCAGGTCATGATCCCAGCGTCCTGGGATCGAGTCCCACATCGGGCTCCTTGCTCAGCAGGGAGCCTGCTTCTCCCTCTGCCTCTAGCCTGCCACTCTGTCTGCCTGTGCTTGCGCTCTGTATCTCTCTCTCTCTCTCTAACAAATAAATAAAAATCTTTAAAAAACAAAAAAAGAATTATTGCCATTTACCATAAAATAATAAATGCTTTAAAAATATTTTTCTTTATGTAAGAAGAAATATTGAATTAATCAAAAAAATTTTTTAAAGATTTTATTTATTTATTTGACAGACAGAGATCACAAGTAGGCAGAGAGGCAGGCAGAGAGAGAGAGAGGAGGAAGCAGACTCCCTGCTGAGCAGAGAGCCCGATGTGGGACTCGATCCCAGGACCCTGAGATCATGACCTGAGCCAAAGGCAGCGGCTTAACCCACTGAGCCACCCAGGCGCCCGAATTATTCAAAATTTTAAAAAAATCACCCATCATCCTATGACTCCGAAATAACCATTCTTAATGGTGACTCATCTCCTTTCAGGGAGCTCCCTGTACATATTGTTTCAGAACCTGAATTTTTGCTAAAAACCATAGTGAACATCTTTACTTGTAAATAAATACATTTGCCTACCTATCACATCTGCCACAATGGCTATGGAGTATTTCTTTGAACAGAATTGCAACTGTTAATTCACCAGTATTTTGGGGGCATCTCAGTTTTTTTCCCAATGTTATACTATTAAAAACAAGAATGCAATTATGGGACACCTGGGTGGCATAATCGGTTAAAGTCTGCCTTTGACTCAGGTCATGATCCTGGAGTCCAGGGTCTAGGCTCAGGTTGGGCTCCCTACTCAGTGGGGAGTCTGCTTTTCCCTCTCTCCCACCCCACTACCTCCCTGCTCTCTCTCTCTCAAATAAATAATAAAATCTTTAAAAAAAAAAAAAGAATGCAATTAGAAAGCATTTATACATGTATTTTCATGCTTCTACCCTCTTCCATCATTAGGATAAATTTCTAACAATCCCACTTCTGTTTGACCAGAGGTTATATATATTATTTAACTTCTGTCACATTGCTAAATTGCCAACCAGAAATATTATTTCACCTATATTTCCACCATGAGACTGCTCACTTTTCACCTCATTACTGATAGTAGGTATTAGCATTCTTTTGTTCTTTGTCAGTCTGACAGACAAAAGAAATAGCATCAGATTGTTTCAAGTGTGGATCTTTAAGTCTCAGCAAGAGCATATGTATATATAATTATCACCATGTATCTTTTTCCTTTTAATTTTACATGTAATGCTTTTTACCTAAATATTGTTTGCTCATTTCCTTTAACCACAAACTTTTCTCCTTCTCCCCCCTTCTCTCTCTCTTCCTCTCTTTCTCTTTAATATACAGATTTTTGCATTTGGAGTCATATTTAGGAAGATGAGACAGTATCATTTACACAGAAGCCTAAAGAAGAACTTACCTTAAAAAATGGCAAATCATTCATCAAGGAAATTGTTAGGCTGCATGATTTCTGGCAGGTATTCTGCTGCTATTGCAGAAAACTGTATGAGGCCTCTAAGATTTTATAATTATGTACATAAAAATATGAAAAGTGATTTGTGAATGTAAGTAAAAGAAAAAGCAAACAGAAGGAGCAAAACCAGAACTGAGACAGAGTAATACTGCAGAATAGGAATTGGGTGGGACACTTTTACTGTTCATTTTACAGATAGTCTGGGTTGGCTGCAATTTTTCGAACATGTTTAAGTGAGTTTTTTTTTTTTTAATAGTAAATGACCATAACAAAACGCATTATTATTTTTTTTAAAGATTTCATTTTTTTTCCTTCAAAGATTTTATTTATTTATTTGACAGACAGAGATCACAAGTAGGCAAAGAGGCAGGCAAAGAGAGAGGAAGGGAAGCAGGCTCCCTGCTGAGCAAAGAGCCCAATGCGGGACTCAATCCCAGGACCCTGAGACCAACGACCTGAGCCGAAGGCAGAGGCTTAACCAAAGGCAGAGCCACCCAGGTACCCCTAAAGATTTCATTTTTAAGTAATCTCTGCACCCAGCATGGGGCTCAAACTTACAACCCCAATGTCAAGAATCTCATACTCTACTGATTGATCTCATCAGGTGCCCCATAATCAGGACAAAATTTAATGATTAAAAAAAATAAATAAATAGAGAAGATACCCATAAAACAAAGAAGAATACACTAGTTGGAAGACCCATGCAGGCTAACAGTCTCCTAGGCTAGCTTCCATGTCTACCTGGTGATAAAAATAGCTTCACTTCCCTGTCCACTAGCCTTCACCACCTCAGCAGTTTTTAGATTCAGTTTTGCTGGTTATCTTAAAATTCCTATTTTGAAGAAAAGAAGTCTGGGCTAGACCTAAGTGGAGTAGTGTCTGATTGCCTCTCTTGGCTGAACACTGTGATCACTCAGCATCCCATTAAAGCCTGCTTCTCATGCTCAAGCACCTTCTTGCTTGAACCAGAGCATTCCTTGAGATGACAGTTACTCTTGATTTTGCTCATCACTTCCTTTTTCTCTGAAATACTGTCTTTGGGATCAGGGCAACTGAAGCTTACTTATCATCTCTCTGGTGTACCACCTGCGCTTGAGCGATTAGGTGAGAGTTTGGACAAATTCAAAGACCCTGTTTAGAAATGACTCTAACAAGTAAAGAATGAATCTGTGACCCTCACCCAGAGTTTCTGCAAGTCTAGAGAACTGGAATGCTCTGGACCGGAGAGGCACCTCAGGACCCAGTCAAGAACAGCTTGAAAGCCTGAGTCATGGCATTGAGATAGCGGCCAACCCTCTTCTCTCCCTCATTCGTCAGTGCGAGAGCTTGCTTGGATCCAACCTCTTTCAACTTCATATTAGAGCTGGGAAGCCTGGAGAACCTGGAGCAGATGGCAGACTTCATGCATCACTGGAAGGTCTGTAGTCCTCTCACCCATTTGGCAAGGCTATAAAGCAAATAGGGCAAACACTACTTCTCCTGCAGACTTCTTTACAATCTATTATCTTGCAGTGTGGGACAATATATCACTCTACGGACAAAATGCAATGTGGGGGAAATAAGAGGGAAGCAGGTCATCAAGCATTTTCTGTAAATGGTCAGTAATAAGTAGTTTTAGGCCTTTCAGGACACATATACTCTCCTTTGCATATTTTTCTATGTGTCTGCCTGTTTACCAGTTTTTAAAAATGCAAAAAGCACTCTTACCTAATGGGCAGTATAAAAACAGACCCCCACGCTACAGTTTACCAACCCTTGTCCAAGCACATCAGTTAAGAGACAAAGAGAGGGGGAAAAGAAAAAAAGACAAAGACTGTCAGACCGGATTGAAAAAAACAAGCCCCAATATATCACGATTACAAGAAATCTGCTTTAAATGTAATGATATAGCTAGATTAAAAGTATGATGACTTTTTTGAAGATTTTTAAAAATTTTTATTTCTTTGACAGATAGAGACCACAAGCAGGCAGAGAGGCAGGCAGAGAGAGAGAGGAAGGGAAGCAGGCTCCCCGCTGAGCAGAGAGCCCAACGCGGGGCTCGATTCTAGGACCCCGGGACCATGACCCGAGCCGAAGCAGAGGTTTTAACCCACTGAGCCACCCAGGCTCCCCCAAAGTATGATGATTTTAAAAGTTATGCCACATAAACACAAAGAAAAAGAAAGGAGAGTCTACATAATAACAAAAACCTAGGTTTAAAAACCAGTAGGGTGCCTGGGTGGCTCAGCCAGTTAAGCGTCTGACTTGGGCTCAGGTCATGATCTCAGGGTCCTGAGATCGAGCCCCATGTCAGGCTCCCTCCTCAGCAGGGAGTCTGCTTCTCTGTCTCTCTCCCTGCTCCTCCACCTGCTCCTGCTCTTTGTCTCTCTCTATCTCAAATAAATAAATAAAATCTTTAAAAAAAAAATGAAAATTACCAGGGTTAAAATGGATATTACAGGGGCGCCTGGGTGGCTCAGTGGGTTAGGCCGCTGCCTTCGGCTCAGGTCATGATCTCGGGGTCCTGGGATCGAGTCCCACATCGGGCTCTCTGCTCAGCAGGGAGCCTGCTTCCCTCTCTCTCTCTCTCTGCCTGCCTCTCCGTCTACTTGTGATTTCTCTCTGTCAAATAAATAAATAAAATCTTTAAAAAAAAATGGATATTACAAAATTACCAAAGGATCAATTCACCAAGAATGCATAATAATTTTAAGTGTAAATGAACCTAAAAACAGAGCAGTTAAATATATGGAGCAGAAACAGTACTGAGAGGAGAAAATGATCCACAATTATAGCCGGAGACTTCAAAACTGCTCTCTCAGTACCCAACAGACTGAGCAGAGAGAGAATCCTTAAGGAGGAAGACACAAACAGCGGTAAAAGCAACTTCACCTCATTGATATGTATAGAAAGTCCCCCCCTCCCCGACACCAACACCATGAAAAGAAAATACACAATCTGCCCAAGTACTTATGAAATATTCACCAGGATGCACCAAGACAGACCACGTCTTGGGTCATAAAACAAATGAACAAATTTAAAAGAATGGAAGTCAGGTGAAGTATATCTCTCACCACAATGGAATTACACTGGAAATTAATCACAAGAAGATATCAAGAAAGTCTTCAAGTAAACTTGAAAATGAAACATGACACTTTTAAATGACCCCTGGATCAAAGAGGAGTTCTTGAGAAGTACATTAATCTGCTCAGGCTGCTCTAACAATACCACACACTGGGCAGCTTAAACAGCAGACTTCGGTCTCTCATGGTTCTCAAGGCTGAGAAGTTCAAGATCGAGGTGGCAGCAGATTTGACTCCTGGGAAGAGCCCTCTTTCTGGCCTGCAGGTGGGTGCCTTCTTAACGTGGTGGAGAGAGAGACTCCTCTGGTTTCTCTTCCTCTCCTTACAAGGACACTAATCCCATTTTGGAGGTCCCATCCTCGTGATCTTACTTAACCTTCCCAAGGCGCTCCATCTCTAAATATCAACACATTGGGGGTTTCAACATGTGAATTTTGGGGAGCTACACACATTCAATTCAATTTCAGAAGAAGTTATAAAATAGAGAATTGAATGAAAAGGGAAATATAACACATCAAAATTTGGGGAAGTAACTAAAACAATGTCCAGAAGAGTATTTATAATTAAGTGCATATACTAGTTAAGAAGAAATTTCTGAAATTGATAAAAGACGCTTCAACAATAATAAACTAGAAAAATAAGAAAAAGGAAAACCAAAGCAAGCAGAAGGAAAGGAATCTAAAAATAAGAGCAGAAATACATGAAGTTGAAAAGAGAAAAACAATAGAGAAACCAACAAAACCCAAAGCAGGTGATTTGAAAAGATCCATGCATTGGATAAACCTCTTCAGACTCATCATGCAAATGTAAATTCCTCTAATTTTCTGACTATGGGAAGGATCCTTCGGTCTTTAAACTTTGTGACCTTAGATCTTTGGACTTTATGTCTATAACTCTCTACTTCCATCTAATGTTAGAGTATAGACAATGCAGAAAGCTTCCTTCAAGAGGAGAAATTTCACCCCCAGAATGCTCAGATTTCAATCCAGCTTTCTGGCTGCTTATCACAACCAGGCAACAAAGCCATGTCTTCAGTAATGTTCCTTTTTAAAACAAACAGCCAAACCACAAGTTAATCACATGCACATGAAGGGCAATCTGCTCATAAGCTCCATCCTAATTCTAGTCGGTGTCTGCGATGAAGCTTTCTCCGGCTTCTGACTCTCTCTGGCCTTGTTCCAGAATCTACAGATTTGCTTCCCAAAACATGATCTCAGCAACTGCACTGCAATCAGGTCGACCTGAAAAAAGAAATGATTTGGCCAAGACTACTTTACTTTAGAAGAAGCTTTCTAACTTCCCTTGATATGTTTTTAAAATTTGTCCTTTTTTACAGCTATTCCAAACCCGAGACATTTCTATCTGATAGACTCTCTTCACACAGTCAGCAGCCACAGAGACCTATGCCCTCAAGGAATTTGCAATTAAGTGAGAAGGACCCAAAATAAATACATATGAAAGAGCAAGGCAACCTAGACTCGAACACGATGATAAGACTCCCATGGTTCCAGCTGGGACTACAGAATGAG
The DNA here is from genome assembly GCF_022355385.1 of Mustela nigripes. Taxonomy (NCBI): domain Eukaryota; kingdom Metazoa; phylum Chordata; class Mammalia; order Carnivora; family Mustelidae; genus Mustela; species Mustela nigripes. The sequence goes on from NC_081560.1 coordinate 16,688,418, forward strand.
AGAGAAAGGGGAGAGCGAGAACCAGAATGGTTCCCATGTGTTGGGTTGGACCTAGAGGAAAATACAAGGTGCTAGGCGGATGGGAAGCCCATAGATAGGAGCCCCAAAATAAAAACACCCAAGAAGTAGGAAAGAGACTAGCACAATGAGAAGACGGGATGCATTTCTGAAATAAAATGTGGTTTGGGAGACCTGCAACCCAGCAGAAGAATGCAGACAGGAAGGTGTGAGAAACAGGTTGGTGAAATGACAGACATAAGGAAAGTGGTCTCTGAGGAAGGCACAGGGAGCATAACGCTCGAGGAGGAGAAAGCGGATGCCAGGCAGCACGCGGGCAGTTACCCTGATGGCCACAGTGAAAAGAGGAAGTAAAAGACAGACATCAAATATTTTCAAAGGTGGAACTGAAGGTACTTGGTGAGTGGGGACAGGAGGTAAAGAAGCATTTGAGTTTTTGGAAGAAAGTGATGAGATAAATTAAGAAAACAGAAAAACAGAGAGAACAGAGAAATGGGTTCCAGAAGAGATAATAGGCTGAAATCCTTGAAAACTTTAAGAGGTTCTCTTGACTGGGAGTATGTACACCCGAGATGAGAGGGCCAACCCAGAACCAGACACAAATCTCTGAATTGTCTCAAGAGATGCGATAAAGTCACACACACAACTGGTGTCTGAGGGACAAGTGTTATTGAGAGGAGAAGTGGGCTAAGGCTCATGACTGAAGCTCCCTGAGTATCCACTTAACCACTTGGTTCAGAAAGCAGAGGAGGTGGTAGAAAAAAAACCAGAAAGATTAAGAGGGGAAAAAAAAAAAAAACTTTCAAAAAGCTGAAGTTGGTCAATGGTGTCCGCCACTACAAAGAGGTGAAGGGAATAAGGATGGATGGAATCAAAGTCATTGAACTTGAGATTTAAGAAATTGCTTCCAGTGGCTTCTGGGGTGTGTGCAGGGTGGGGGAGTGGGGAGTTACCTTTCAATGAGGACAGAGCTTCCATTTCACAAGATGAGAAGTGCCAGAGATGGTTGGTGGTGCACGTGATATGAATGTGCTTCCCATCACTGGGCTTTACACATACAAATGCTCTTCACGTCATATTCTCCCAAAGCACAGTTTTCCTCATGCATAATTCCTCAGATTTGTGTGGGAGTCTCATGTAGGATGTAGGTCGGTTAAAATCCCTTTGGGAAAGGAAATGTCTTGTTCCAGAAAGAGGACACAGGCTACGATATTTTAAATTAATTGTTGCATTAGAGTATTATTCATTCCAATGAGTATATCAGTCTGTAAATGACTGTAAGGCACAGTCAGAATGCCATGCTCAGAAGATGCTCATAAATAGAACTAATCACTTAATTAGATATTGTTAATAGAATTATTGTACCATGTAAGCTAACCGTATTCCTGAACCTGGAAAAAATATAGGACTTGCAACCCATCAATTTTTTGGTTTTATCCGAAAATCATTAATAAGAAGGAGAAGAGAAAGGGGGGGTAAGAGAAGTGAGGGTCACACTAACCATACTCCCCCTTTTGTACCTGTTGCTCTCTCACTGACCTATTTCTTGGTGATTATAAAATTACTGATTTACTGGTAGTTGTTCAGCACCATAACCAAAACTGTCCTCATAACTGGATGTTTTGGGTCCATTTACATAATACCCTTATCTGAGGTGATGGTAGCAAATGAATGGTTTTTGGTGTGGGGGTGGGGGGAAGCGTGCAACCACAGTAGAACTAAGGGTCCTTGGAGAAGTCCAGCTTCATCTCAGCCAAATCATTCCTGGCTACTTTTGCAGCTTGCCTTAAAACTATTGTAACTTGGCAATCTAGGGAAGAGGAGAGGGGGATTCTTGAATTACAGGGTGAGAAAAATTGACTTAAATCACAAATGAAGTAAATATCAGATTAAGGAGGGTGCAGAGAAGACTCTCGTGCCCCCTCCACAGTGGATGTTTTTCATTAAGGAGAAGAAAATTTCCTTCAAGTTCATAAGAAAAACTGGATTGGTGAATCTGTCAGATATGGCAGGAAACACCAATGGCTAGTTTGTGATAAGGAACAGAATTACATTCAGTGTTGATGGCACGGAGATGTATAATTTCGCTATATGGAGTCCTCATTGTTATTGGTGGGAGTGCTGTCCACATTTCCAAAATGCCAGTAATTTCCTTGGGAGCTTGTATAATTCCAGTGGCTGGTAATAACAGGGCCAGGTTTAAGGTATGGTTGTGAAAGACTTCTTCAGGTACCACTGGGTGAGACTTAGCATAGAGCACTACTTCCACATGAAATGTGCTTTTTTTCTTCCCCCTAAGAAACTTCCATTGTTGAAATAATAATGTGAATTAGCTTATAAATAGGAAGTCAGACTATAGAAAAAGGAAGTCAGACTATATCTTAATAACCAAAGCCTAATAAAAGACTATCTCCTTGAAGGATTAGAAAGAAACTTTAAAAAATATTATTTGAAGAAGAAAGGATCAAAACTGAAATTTAAGAATCTTGTAGAAATTATTGACAATAAGGCTACAATATATGAACATTTTTGTAGGAGAAATCAGAGGCAAATTCAGAGTCAGAGATGCCTTTATGGTGGAAGAAGAAAAATGAGATAAGCATTTAACTCAAGAAGGTAATAGAGCAAAACAAATCCCCAAGTATTAAAACACACCAGTTACACCTGTGGAACAATCAAAGGCATGTCTACACAATAGATGTTCTGGGCATTGTGTATAATGAAGTATTTCAAGCTGTACTAAAATGGCACATGTCCGAAAGGATGTTAAAGGAAGAAACCAAGGTTTTAAATCAGTTATGTGGTATTTCAACCATTTATGTTTATTTTTTCTTTTTGAGTTAAAATAAAATCTATTCCTATATCATCTCTAAATAAAAATGAGAAATAGGACAGGGGAAGTGGGAAATTAAAGTTCAAAGAAGGCGGATTGGAGGGTAACTTACATTTTACACTTTCTACCTTTCCAGTACCTTTCAATTATGTTTTGGCCATGGGAAGAATTATTTACTCAAATAAATTTAAAATAAAAGTGGTCAGGGGAATAGCTTTACCCAGCAGCTCATTCTTTATTCGCTGTGAAGACAGAAAATTTCTTCCTGATGGTCCACAATCCCTTTCCCCCTCTCTTGATCCCACTCTGCCTATAAGAGGAGCCCTTTACCCCTAAACTACCCAAAGTAGGAAGCCCCCCACCCTGCCAGAGAATTGGGCTGATACCATTTTCTCTCACAGTCTGACTTTACCATCCAGAAGTCATATCCTGGTTAAGTAAGCCTCTATATCTGTCACTTCTGTTCTCTTTCTCCTTTGACTTCCATTCCCCACTCTTTACACTTAAAATCGATATTGCTTACCTATACACAAATGTTCTTCAGTGAAATGGGTATCACAGAGTTTTCAGAGATGCTGACTTTTTCTCCTCAATATTGACATTTTCCCTTCTGAAGCTTTTATTTTATTGTATTTTGTTTCTTTATTTTATTTTTGAGACAGAGAGAACATGAACTGGGGTGGGAAGGGGCAGAGGAAGAGGGAGAGAGAGAATCCTAAGCAGGTTCCATGCTCAATGCAGAGCCCAACCCGGGACTCAATCTCATGACCCTGAGATCATGACCTGAGTTGAAATCAAGAGTTGGATGCTTAACTGAAGGAACCACCCAGGTGTCTCTCCCTCCTGAAGTCTTTAAGTATTTTCTAATTAAAGAGTTGGTAAGGGCGCCTGGGTGGCTCAGTGGGTTAAGCTGCTGCCTTCTGCTCAGGTCATGATCTCAGGGTCCTGGGATTGAGTCCTGCATCGGGCTCTCTGCTCAGCAGGGAACCTGCTTCCTCCTCCTCTCTCTCTGCCTGCCTCTCTGCCTACTTGTGATCTCTCTCTGTCAAGTCAATAAAAATAAAATCTTAAAAAAAAAAAAAAGTTGGTAAAAATGTTCAGAAACTGGGGCACCTGGGTGGCTAAGCCGGTTAAGCTTCCAGCTCTTGATTTTGGCTCATGTCATGGTCTCAGGGTCGTGAGATTCAGCTCTGTGTCAGGCTCAGCACGGTATGGAGTCGGCTTGGGATTCTCTCTCTCCCTCTTCCTCTGCCCCCCGACTCCCTCTGCCCATGCACTTTCTCTCTCTCTCTCTCTTAAAAACAAAACAAAACACCTAATTTGGGTGAAGACTAATACAGTTCAGTGATAGAAATCTAAATTAATAGACTGTTTAAAAGGAGTATACTGTAGCATTTTAAGTCCTACAAATCAATAGCTAATAAATTGTGGCTATCAAAAAAGTTTGCTAAATCAGATACAACCAATAAGTTAAATGATTTGCTGATTCATGAAGGTGATGCCAGTGAGGCAAAAGGAGGCTACAGACAAACAAAACAAAACTAAACAAAAAGACAATAAAGAAAAGAATAAAAGAAAAGGAGAAGAAAGAAATTTGATTTCCTTCTCAACTAGCAGGTCTGCTAATGAACAGCGAGCTATTCAACTGGTGGAAGAGGAAAAGATGAGAAGTTTTCAAATCTTAAAGGCTCTGGGCTCTTGGCTGATGACTCAGCTTTCCGAGGCAGGCAATTCCCTGTGCCAAGCCCAGCTCAGCAGCTCTAAGGAGGCTAATTGTTAATTGCTAATTCACCTCACCTAGATAAATTAGTCCGTCTGCCCCGGTATGAGGAGACAGAGTCTGCAAAACCTGCACTAGAGTCCAATGGCCAGATGTGGCGGTTCATAATGGGGGCTCCCTGGAGAGTGTAATGCCACCTGAGACCCCTCTCCAGGAGGGATAAAAGCTGGGGGAACAGAGGCTCGTAACAAAAGAGCAGGAATAACTGCACACAGGCTTACTGATTCAGGCAACCATATATTGTCCAAACTGAGACAATTTTGAGAACAAAAGAGGGTGTCACTAACGATGATGCTGAGACCACAGTGTGACTTGAAATGGCCCATTTGGAGTCCAGAGTTCACAGACTCTTTAACATAGGTAAGTACGTATCATAGTCAAAGAAAATCCAAAAGGAAAACACTCTGAAAAAGTACGAGGGGCTCTAAAGGAACTTGGTAAAAGACGGTGACTTCACAAAAAAAGAGTCTACAGTGACCTTGTTGGGAAGAGATAGGTCATACACTCAGGATCCAGGAGTACACAGCCTAGAAAGATCCAGAAACCAACCAAATGCCACAGGAAGAAGGGATGCATTGTGGGAAATGGTGACTCACTGTGGAGAGGTCTGACTGCTTATGAAACAACCTTCCTGGTACAGGTATTTAAGAAAGAAAAGAAGCCTTCTGAGGTGTACGATCCAAAGTGTTTACTGAGAGGCTACTGTGAGCTAAGCCCTCCTCTAGCTGACGTGGAGGGAAACTAGACAGACAAGATGCCTGCTATCGGGTGCCTACTTTCTAGTGGGAGACATGCAGTAAACACATAAACATACTCCCTTATACTCATGGTAAGAGTTAGGAGGAAAGTAAGGACAATGGTGTCATCACCAGCGTCTCTGGATGCTGACTGAAGTGATACATGATGAAGAAAGACCTGAGAAGCTGACTTGTGAACTGAGACACCAAATGGAACTGGTCATGCAAAGGTCTTAGGCAGGGAGGAACATTTCCGACAGAGGAAACAGCCTTTACACTAGCCTCTACAACCAGAACGAAGTACGTAGCTGGAACAAGGGGGAGTGGGGAAAGAAGGGGTGAGATTGGAGAGTCTGGGAGGAGCCAAATATGATAAGATCTGTGGGTTTTCTCTGAGTGTGCGGGGAGTTGTGAAAGGTTCTCTGCAGACAGAGACATAGTCCATTTTACCTTTTAAACATAGCACCCTGGTTGTTTCCTGGAGAACAGGTTGTAACCAGGAGAGCAGAGAACTCAGAGGAGCTCAGCAGAGAGATGATTTAGATCGGCAGACTCGGATAGAAGCTATTTGCGTTGGGCTCTGTTTTGCTCATGGTCCAGAAGTGGAGCTTGTGAAGGAGACAATGAATAAGGTGGGTTCTTCCGTGGTCAGCTGGAAGGATGATGCCATGCCTGAAGATTATGAAAATTGGGGAAAAGGCAGGTTTCTTTCTGCCTTATAAATATTAAACTTGAGATATTATCAAACATCCAAATATAAACATCAAGAAAAGTAATTGTATATATGGCTCTAATTCTAAAGGAAGATGCCAGAGCTGCAGGGAAAATTTTGGAGTCATTGAGTATAAATGTCATTTAAACCAAAGTACTTAATGAGATTAGTTATGGAGAAACAGCAAATAGAGGAAAAACAGGTGCCCAATGCCCAGCAGTGGGGGCACTCTGCATTTAGATGATACACTCAAGGAGCCAACACAGACAACTAGGAAAGAGGAACCAATGAAGCAGAACAAAAATGCAGAAAATGCAGTGTCACTGAAGCCAAGAGAAGAGAGTGTCAGGAAGACAAAACAGTAAGCTACATATACACTGCAGAGAGACTGAATCGGGAGACCACAGAGAAGTGATCTTTGGATTTTATAACACAGAAACTAATCATAATCTTGACAGAAACAGTTTCTGAAGCCTGATGGGGATAGATGATTTATCAGAGTTGATTGAGAAGGTGAATGGGAGGCTGTGACTTTAGACCAATCTTTCTAGAAATTTTGTTGTGCTCCTATCTACTCCCATTGAGTCATGTGAAATAAATAGCAGTATCCAGAGTCTGATCTTGGAGGTTCATCCCACAACCCTTTGGGTAGTTTAGCAAAGAGCTGACTCAAAATGTCTGAGTGATAGAACAGGCTGATATTCGAGGTGTTGCTCTCCAAAAGTTCTCCCTTCGTATCAAGACCACCTTTGAATAGAAGCACTCCCTCTTGCCCTGCTATCTAGGTAAGGGGTTGGCAAACTGGCCCCATGAGTCAAAGGTGGCCCCACCACCTGGTTTCTTTTTTTTTTTTTTTAAGATTTTATTTATTTGACAGAGAGAGAGATTACAAGTAGGCAGAGAGGCAGGCAGAGAGAGAGGAAGGGAAGCAGACTCCCCGCTGAGCAGAGAGCCCGATGTGGGGCTCGATCCCAGGACCCTGAGATCATGACCCAAGCCGAAGGCAGAGGCTTTAACCCACTGAGCCACCCAGGAACCCCATACCACCTGGTTTCTAAATAAAGTTTCATTGCTATACAACCATTGCCAGTAATGCCCATATTGCTTAGGGCTGTTTTCTCAGGACAAAGGCAGAGTTGAGTAGCAATAAAGCTGTGGCCCACAGCACTAGCCCTTTACAGAGAAATTGGGTCTACCTGTTCTAAATAACAATTCCCTATAAATATACAGTCCCTGTCAGTATGGATAGATACTGCCTATCAATACGGAGAGCATCACAGGAGTGAGGTCTTCTCTATGAGATCACGGGCCACAGCTGCTTTCCATGCTATGCCCAGCCTGAGTCAAAATTCTCCACCAAAGAAGAGTTTGAGGGAGTATGTGTGCTCTGCTACTTCTCTGCTTGTGCCTTTCCCCTGTTACATCCTATTGCATGCATATCATAATCACTCTAACTATAGTGGCCTCTGTCTGGGAGCACTTTGCCACACAACAGGTATTGATGGACTCATTTCTTCTACATTGTGTTGGGGTACCTGGGTGGCTCAGGTGGTTAAGCAGCTGCCTTTGGCTTAGGTCATGATCCCAGGGTCAAGCCCCATGTTGGGCTCCCTGTTCAGAGGAGGGCCTGCCTCTCCCTCTCCTGATCCCCTTGCTTGCACTTTCTCTCTCTCTCTCTCTCTGTCAAATAAATAAAATCTTAAAAAAAAAAAAAAAGAATATGAGAAGCAAATTGTAACTCTTCGGGGAAAGGAGAATAATGTATGTATGTTTTGATTTTCTAGACCCAAAGTCAAAATTCCAAAAGAACAGGATTTTGGCTAGGGCTGTTGATGAGAGCTGATGGAAAGAGATATCTGACTGGGATCCTAAGTCCTTGAGTCCTTAACTAGCTGACACTGTAATGGATCACATTTTGTGAGGTGGGAACCACACACTCAGAATACATTTCAGGAAAATATAAAACTCTCTCCTTAGTGAAATTGTTGGTATCCAAAGCTCTGTGGGATCTACTTCCCTGGTGAACTGGATGAATGGTCAGGGTAGAATTTGGTATCTAGATAACCACTTTTCCCTTGTCCCTATCCAGGGTACAAACACAATTAACTAGCTACATTGGCATCAAACTCCTTAAATGACAGTAATTCAGGATCAGAGACCATTGTGAAGCTTCCTTTATCACTTCCCAAACCTAGAGTTTGGTTGAGTATGCAACCCTGATGAACCCATGCAGGTACCATCTTGAAGAAACTGACATTAAGAATAGAGAACTGGGGCACCTGGGTGATTTAGAGGGTTAAAGCCTCTGCCTTTGGCTTAGGTCACGATCTCAGGGTCCTGGGATCGAGCCTGCTTCCCCCCACCTCTGCCTGCCTCTCTGCCTACTTGTAATCTCTGTCTGTCAAATAAATAAATAAAATATTTTAAACAAAAGAGTAGAGAACTGGAACTCCCTGCCAACCCTGAAAGAATGTACAGATGAGAGAGATGTCCCACGTCACCTGAGTCAGAGTGCAGTGGCCATGCCCCTGCCAAGGAGACGGGAAGGCTTCCAAGGGCTCCCCAGTCTCAACAGATGAATTGGTCTCACTTTCCTTCTTGAAAAAAGAATTTGGTTGAATGGGCAGAATGGAACAGAAGCCCCCATATGTAAATATAAGGATGGGTTTGTTATATTTTCCCTAACACTGGTCTGAATGAGCTATGAGCATTGTTTTACCTTTAGGTTTGGGCTTAAACTAAAATGAACCTGAGTGTTTTCTTCTTGGCTTTCTAGATCTTACTGCTCTCCCAGAGAAGCAGGGACAAAGACAGCCCACTTTCCAGAGTTCCAGAGCCAAATATATCAAAGTTGTCCTTGCCGGGCTTCCTCTCTTCTCTTCTACCTATCCCTTCTGAGTCTTCCATGATCAAGGACTGCTTCCCAATAGAAGTCTTCCCAAGCTCATTTTGCAAGGAAGAAAAGATAAGGAGAAAAGAGGTTCCAGTGATGTCATCCAGGCTTAAGAGAGAGATTTTCCTATATCCACTAAAGGCCACTAATACTATAGTGAAGATTATAGATACATACACACACACACACACACACACACACACACACATACATGTCTAGGTAGATAGATAAATAGATAGATGATAGATAAATAGACAGACAGAAGACAACATATGCACATGCACACACACACGCACACACACACACACACACACACACACACACACCCTTCTTCCTTGACTTTGGAAAGACAGAGTAGTACAGCATATATCCTTGAATTCCACCTAGAGGTTATGGAATGCCTCTGAAAAAAAGTGTATCATGATGACTGGGAAGAAAATAATTTGCTATTCTGATTCAGAGGACTTTTAACTTGAAATTGAAAGGAAAGTGAAATATTCTTAGTTAAAATGGGGAAAATATTAAGACAGTCCATATCACTTCTGACATTAAAAAAAACCCCAAAAACTAAGAGTGGCTGAGCTGCCTGGTAATTCAAAGGAGAGCACAGCTGAAAGTACAAGAGCCTACATATATTTCAGTAGACATACCAGTGCCTTCAATGGAGGTTGGGGTGAAAAGTTAAGGTGACTTGGAAGCTCAACAAAGAAGATCAATTTTACCTCATAAATATCATTGAGACTTGGTGGTCTAGAATTCATTATGAAGACAGTGATCAAAGGTGTATCTTGTTCAAATGAAATCAATCAGATAGAAGTGGAGGCAGCTTAAAGAATTTGTAACGTCAGTCCACTGACACTGAAGATGTTAGTGCCTAGCAACCATGGTGGTGAAGAAAAAAGAGAGACCAGCAGGCTGACTTTCAGAGTGTTCGATGAAGGGTGCTGCCTCATGAGAATATATTTAATGTCTTTTTGAAATAGATAATAGAACTGGACTTGAGTTACGATAGAGATATAAAGGATGTTAGAAGGGAGTCTATTCCTGCCTTCATGTATCCATGGAATAACTCTCACTCCAGTAAGGGACGGCATGCCAGTGAACTTCTCCCTATTCTCCTCACCCTTCACCTACTCCCCAGCATGGAAGAGGAGTGAGCTATCCGACTGGTGTCAATATACAGATTCTGACCTCAGTTGATTTACTTTTTGGACAGGAACAAGATAATGACATATGGTGTCCCATGCTGTCTATCTCATCTGTATCAAATCTCAGGGTTTGATACAGGTGAGACAGTGATTCCTCTTCTGGACGGATCACTGTCTGGATAGGAGTTCCCCCTAGAAGTTATAGAACACCTCTGATAACCAGAATATCAAGCTGACTGCCTTGGCGACTCCTCTCCTCAAGATCCAACCGATGAGCAGGTTTCAGAATGCACGATACGGTTGCAGGTCCAAGCCACCTGCTCCAGTCCAGATCAAGTAATAATAGTAATAGAAAGAGATCTATATCTCGTATGTCTACTTTTGGGTCTATTTCTCACTTGGGTCCCTAAAATTCTAAAAATGGGTGCTTGAGTTACACACATTTTAGAAATATTTAGAAATTCAAAAAAAAAAACCAAAACTGTTTCATTACAAAATGTCTTCAGAGCTCAAGACCCAGAGCTCACCTGTGGTCTTATGTCTCCTTTTGTCTTTCTGATGATATAAATCCTATATCATTTATGCTTCCGCTGAGGTGCCCTTCCCATGCTTGATGACGGTCACCAGCAAAGGTTGGGTTTTCTCTAGATTGTAAATTCCTTGGAGCAGAAACCAACAAACCATCAACTTCTCTGTACATCGCCCTCTTCCCTTTCAAACGTGTTCCTGTCTCTGGCAGCTGAGTCGGGAGTCTCAGAGTCATGCCAGACTCCTGCCTCCAGGTTAAACCCCTTCTTATCTCACGTGACACTGTGCTCCATTTGCTCTGAACTATTTCAGCTCATGTCCCCTGCCCTGGCCCAACTATCAAATATGATCAGTTCTACGGACACCTTAAACACATATCGCCTTCTTCCTCTGTCCAAACCAAGTGGTACCCCCCCCCCCCTTATTAAGTCTCTTTCCTGTAACAGCCCAAGAACTCTTTCAGAGGCAATATTACAATTCAATCTTATTCAGTGGCCAGACTGTGGAAAAGTCCAATGTGTTCATGCTATGTTCTTATTTAAAAACATTTTATATCTCCCTCACAGACAAGCCCAAAATGAAATGTCTGGCCTCTGATTATAGCTCACATTCTACCAATTTCTTTTTGTAAATCAAACTTTAGTCATCCCAAAATCCAGGTGTTTACACATCTCAAGCTGTCTTTCCTCTTTCTGTTTTTGCTCCTGCTGCCTCCTGAGCTTGGAGACACTCCTCCCTCTGCCCTCATTCCCCAAATTACAGGGCACACTGGTCATCCCTCACAATCCAGTACAAACTTTACCTGGTGCCAGACACCTTCCCTCATCACCTCCAACCACCCTAAGTTTGGGTTATGGGACCATCCTCTACATGGCCATAATAACTTGTTTTCATCTCTACTGAATTTATAATACAGCATTTTTATGGTTTATATGTTTGTTTCTCTCACTAGAATGGGAGACCTTTGAGAATAAAGAACTGCTTTTTCCTGATTTGGGGGATCATGGTTAGAAATACCAGTACGCAGTGGGTAGTCCATAAATATTTTTTACAGTATTTATCACACAACATTTTAAACATACAGAGAAAAATAATACTATTAGCACCCGTATTGCTACCACTTGAAATCTATGGTTATTACTTTACTAAACGGCTTTGTCACATTACTATTCATCCCTCTATCCATGCATCAATCCATTTTGGTTTTAGTGCTTTTCAAAGTACACTGAAGGCAGCGATACATCCCCCCATCTGTCAATGCATGTGTCATTAACTAAAGTTCATTATTTTTGTTTATTTTCCTTTTAAGATGGACATATGATGAAATGCATAAATCTTCAGTGTACATTTGTTGTTTGACAAATATATATATATATATATATATACTTGGGTGATTTATCCTTTCTCCATTGAATTGTGTTTGCACTTTTGTCAAAAATCAGTTGACTATATTTGTGTGGATCTACTCCTGAGCTCTCTGTTCCATTACACTGATCTATGTATCTCTTCTTCCACCAATACCATGCTGTCTTGATGACTTTATCTTTATGGTAACTCTTGAAATTAGTGACTAGAAATGAACTGCTATCCTTTCCTTTCAGATTAGAGAACTTCTGTCAATACCACTTCTAGTTCAGATCTGTTGGCAACAGATTCTCCTGGTTTGATGTAAAACTGTCTTCATTTGCATTCATTCTTGAAGGATGTTTTTTTCTGGATAGAGAATTCTGGGTTCACAGTTTGCCATTTCAAACTCTCTAAAGATTTTGTTCGAATGTATACTAGTCTCCATTTCTTCCTCACAAGAGATCAGTAATGACTTGAATTGTCATTCCCTTCCTACAATGTGTTGATTTTCTCCAGATCATTTAAGGCTTTCTCCCAATCTTTGGTTTTCCACAGTTTATATTTGTCTAGGCATGGTTTTCTATGTATATATCCTGCTTAAGCTTTTCTAAGCTTCTCAAACTTATAAATGTCTTTCAACAAAGTAAAAAAAAAATGGCCATTATTTTCACCCCATTCTCTCACTCTTATTATTTTGGGACTTGAGTTATACTCATAATAAGTGTTTCCTATTTTGCCACATGTCTCTGAGGCTCTGTTATTTTTAAAAATATTTTTTCTCTACTCTTCAAATTTACTAATTTCTATTGATCATTCTTCAAGTTCACAGACTCTCCTGTCATCTTCTCTTTTTACTTAAGGTGATCCGGTGAATTTTTAAAATTTCACCTATTGTATTTCTCAATTGTAGAATTTCCATTCATTCTTTGTTATTCTTTTTATTTCTCTGCTAAGATTTACTTTTAAAAAAATCATGATGAGCATTTTTTCTTCATGACCTTGAGCAACATTCTAATAGATACTTTAAAATCCTTGCTGCTAATGCCAACAACTGGCTCATCTTGCAGTTGGCCTTTATTTTTTCCTCTTATTAATGAATCCTGATTCTTTGTATATTAAACAATTTCAGATTGTGGATTGCTAGATTTTTAAAATCAAAGATTTTTGTCGTTAAGTTTGTGTATAGTAGCAAGTAATAAGCATGAGAGGCCTCAAACTTCAAACTCTTCCTTGGATGATGATTTCAATCCAATCCTTAACTGGGCTGCTTGGAGTCTGCTTCAAACATTCATGTTTCAGGGGTCAGTCAGTCGGGATGTATTTACAAACAGAACTTTAGGCTGCTTCTTTCTGGTTCCATCACATTCCAGAGGCTGTGTCATCCAGAACTTTGGCCTCTGATTTCAAGAACCAAAAAGACTTCAGGTTTTCTCTCATAGTTTTAGCATCATACATCTGTAGGGCAAACTGAGCCTTCACTTAGTTCAGAAGCCATGAAAATGGGAACTCAGCCAGTAGCTTCCCTTTTATCAAAGCATTGTTCTTCTACAGAAACTACCTGCATTTGGTTGTTCTCAAGTGTCTTCTGGCCATTGGTTTTGCTTTTTTGTTTTATTTTGTTTTTGTCTAGACTTTATACTTGCTATCTGAAGAAGGGTCAGTCAGATAGGAGCTTACTCAGATATTATTAGAAGCAAAACTCAACAATTCATCAATACTTATTGAATTAAACCTTAGTCTGTCAACTCAAGGACAGAGATCTTTATTTATTTACTGGTATATCACAAGTGCCAAGAATCATGGATGGTATATTTTAAGTATTCAATAAATACTTGTTGAATAAATGAACAGATGAATATACAATTAATGTTGACATTTTCCATGTACCTTAACTGACTTTCTCAGAAATTGAACACATAATCAAAAGGAGCATAACCCATTATCTCTTCAAAACTAACAACTTTTAACATTTTGTCACATTTGCTTTTCATATCGTTTTTAAATTAAAGGGTCATGAAATTAGATACAAAGTAGAAGACCCCATAACCTAGTAACTTCTTTTACTCTAACTTTGGATCCCAGTATGTATATCTTTTGATCTAAATTATAAAGAATTCATTAATCTTCCCAATTTTCCAAAAGGAGGAAAGGAACGTAAAACTCAGGGCATAAGTAGTGGTTCTTCTAGAAGAATTCAGTAAGCAAATAAGTTAGAAAAATTCCATATTCAACAAAATACAACTTAATGGAAAATCTTCACAGACCTAGTACGTGTTTTAAACCATTAAGACTAGTGTATGGTACATAGCACTTCCCAACCATCTCTGACCTTGATCATTGTCCTAGATCACCTCATGGGACTACTACCCTGTGACTCACTTTGGGGAAAGCTAACATGAATAGTCCCATATTCCTGACGCAAAAACTTAGGCATGGGAAAGTCATCCTTTGATAAAGCAGATCAATATTCTATCTCTCTTGTTCCCCAAATGGTGTAAACTCTCCTTCCCCCATTGAGCCTGGGTTTAATTTCTACGTTTCCATTACATTTGGCTTAAGTAAACTCAGCCATCATCCTTGGCTATTTACATGTTGATCCACACATAAAAGAGAATAAAACAGCAGAGCAGACTGGAGGAACGATTAAGAACCTGGAGATATAAAAGGCGATTGCTTTCAAGAGGATTCACCCAGCACACAGAGCTTTCTTTCATGATTAAAGTCTTTTTGAAATCCTAAATCAAAGGCGCAGCCTATCAGAGAGCTAGGAAATCCATAATGAAAAAAAAAATGTCATTGATGAGAGCCGTTTTGTTATTATACCGAGTGCTTTTGACAGCATTCGCTGCCTAAGCACATGAGGGAAACTGCAAAGCTCGCTGAATGTTTTCTGAATGTTTTCTTTCTATACAGAATGCGACAATGAAGTGCCCAGTGAGCGAGAAAAAGAGAAATAAAACACAGTTGGCAAAGTCAAAGCAAGCAGAATTAATGCCTCTGCACCACAGCCTGGGCATCTTTAGCTCCCCAAGGGGATTGGTGGGAAACTATAGCTTTTTTCCTGTCCTTTCAGAACTCTATTAATGTTTTTCTGCTTGGCTGAGTCAGAACTATATAGGGGACAGTCAAGGGGCAGGACAAATCCATTTTTAAAATTCTTTAATCAAATCTTAAATAGGCACCAGTAATATTCAAGAAGTAACAACCCTGAGTAATAAGGGTCCTTGGGGACCCAGAAACGTTTTCTAATCAAGGACCACAGAGCACCAAACTGGGCCCAGCACGTATAAGCTGAGTTTATCAGTTACGCAGGCTATGTTAACAAATATGGTATTGCATATTTGTTATACGTCATGTGGCATTTTCACTTTTCGCCTTCATTTGGGAGAAACTGAAGTCAATAAAACATTTGCGGAGCACCTGGGTGGCTCAGTGAGTTGAGCATCTGACTCCTGTTTGGCTCAGGCCATGATCTCAGGGCTGTGAGAAGGAGCTGCATGTTGAGCTCCATGCTCTGCAGGGAGTCTGCTTGAGATTCTGTCTTTGCCTTGGCCCCTCCCCCTGCTCACACTCTCTCTAAATAAATAAATAAATAAAATCTTTAAAAAATAAAAGGAAACTTCAGAAAGGGTGGAAGGAAGTGAAAGTCAAGAGGTTGCATCCTTAGATCTACCCTACTTGGGCAGACCAAAAGAGTAACTTGATAAAGGCCAGTGAGTCTTTTTATGCAGGGACACAGAAATCCACCTCACAAGATTAGGGAATCACGTAAAAAGCAGTACACATGCTGGTCACAGGTTATGTGGAGGTCCAAGTATTTGTCTTCTTTTTTTTTCCTTTTTAAAAACTGGAAATAATCATTTTATGATTACGGCAGAAAAGTTTTGCCTTTATTTAGTGAGACCAAAGAGAGAAGTATAATGAAGAAAGGAAAATCACCCTAAGTTCTACTTTGCAGATATTAGCCCTGTTAACACCTTGGTTCAAGTTCATTGAGATTTCCATGATACCTAAATCACAGACTTTTGATATGTTACAAAAATGGATTTATTCTCTGCACGTTGTTTTATAACTTTATTCCACTTAACTATAAATCATGATCATCTTTCTGAATACCTACGTCATCATTTTGAATAAATGTAAAGCACATCCTTTGTTGGATATATCACAGTTCATTCACCTAAGCTCATTTCTGCATATTTAATTTCCCACTGTAAAAACAATGCATTTTAAATATAATTTCTTATATGTCTTTTCATGCTTCTTTATTTACTTGGGGGAAAAAAAACCGACATGCAACTGTTGGGTCAAAAGAGTATATTTCAAATTTGTATACCTTCCACCAGGTTGAATTATGTTGGGGGAAATAGTGTATTGGTTTACACTTGCCAACAGTATATGAGAGTCAGCACTTAGCTTCCATACTTGGGATCTGAGAGACTGATCACCCAAATTGAGGCTGCACCCACACTACAGAGTTTGAACTTACTGAGGACAGTCTGAGTCTGATTTATCTTTATATCCTCCAAAGCACTGAAAATGGCATTGGTTCTACAGTGGATGCCCAGTGAAGGTTCTGATAAATAGGCAAGGTTCTCTTCATGACCTCTAGGACCTGTTGTCTCTGTACACCCCCATCCCCTCCCTGACTCCCGCTGCCATGACCCTTCTACTTTAAGTGCTCCAACCACACTGGTAACCTTGCTGTTCCTACAGCACGCTCAGCGTGCACTCTCTCCAGAGAGCTGGCACCTGCTATTCTCTCTTCCTGGAACTTTCTTCCCCTGATATCCACAAGGCTCATTCCCTCAGGCTGCTACCCAGGAGGCCACATTATCAGTAAGTCTTCCTATTTTAATTTGTAAGCCCCTCAACATTCACTGTCCTCCCTCCTTTATGTCAATTTCCCCCAGTGTCTTTATTACACTGTGACACTATATACATTACTTGTTTATGGCATTCACTTTGTGTCTCCACCCACTGGACAGCAATTTTTGTATATTTTGTTTCCCGCTGTATTTCTAGCACTGAGAAGAGGTGCTCGGTAATATACACTAAATGAAGAGATTAGTTTATTTAAAATAAAGGATAAAGGAAGACATTTGGAAGCAGAAGTTAATTGCTGGAACCCTTACTGCAAGCACCATGAGAGAAAGCATCCACACAGTTCAACGGGATACGACTAAAATATAGACCTGAGTCACCATATCATCAGAGTGCTACAGTTATTCAATATTTGGTTGAAGTTAGAAGTGAGAGAATACAGGTCATCTTGAAAAAGTTGCCATCTGGAAATAGAAAACTCACATGATGGTTTTATGAAATACATATTTCAAAGTAAAGTGAGCGAGTCTAAATCAAATGATGTCAATATTGAGGAGCTGCGGCTGGGGCCACCATTTATGAATAGAGATCGTGCTCACAAGAAGTGTTCTAAATGCTGGGAAGCTGGGAAGGTGATGGGCACATGGGGTAGAGGAAAGAAAGAAAAGAGAGCATTTTCATATACTCCTCAACTTTAGTTAAGCATGTTTGATAAGCCAGGCATTAAGATGGGAACTAGAAAATGAAACACAGACCCGCCTTTATGGAATCTACAACTCAGCTGGGGAGAAATATAGGTTAGTTACCTGTGACATCATGGAGTGGGTGCTCTCTGTGGCAGACATGAGGGATGCTTAACCCAGACCAATAGGTGAAGGAAGAGGAGGTATTGCCAGGAAAGGTGGTCTCTGGGCTGAGTTATGAAGGACGTGTCAATAGGAATTAGCCAGGAAGCACAAATGATGAAGCTCACAAGGAGGAGGGATCCACCTGTGGGAAAGCTCCTGAGCAGAGAGAAGGTATGGCGTTCAAGGAACCACAGGGAGGAGAGCACAGCCCAAGGAGAGAAGGCAACCGTCCTATGACCTGTGGTTGGAGAGGCAAGAAAGCCCAGGGCATGGGAGTCTCCTTTCCTGGATTCGTCCCTACTCAGAGACACTGGGCTCCATGAAAAGAATTAAGAAGGGCAGTCAACCCTGATCCTTAATAAACTTATTTCACAGAACTCCAAACATATTGAACAGACTCAAAGAGAACAAGAACCCAGTTAATAGGACCCGAAGTTTCTGCCAGGATCAAAGGACTAAAGTAAAAAGATGAAAGTGAAATTCAGACGTTAGCCCTCCACACCGGGGAAGCCAAGGACAGCCTGGGGCAGTGGAGGGGAACGGCAGCCCAGTGCACTGAATCCAGGAGGTCCTGGCTGTTGCCTCTTGAAAAGCAGAAGCATTGTGGACAGAAATCAGGTGAGATTTGGCTTGTTTTCCAGTCATTTCCATCCCTGCTTGGAATTCCATCCATTCTCCCATTGCTAGTGATTCGTAAGATGTTTATCAGATCCAAACGGACTTTCATTGAATAAAGAACTGAATCTATGACAAACTACAAAAGCCTTCCAACTCTGTCACTTATCATCGTTTTTTCTCTACTTCAGCAAATAGTTGTGGATATGAAAAACAACCGGCCTCCAGCCTGAGCATATGAACATGGAAAAAAAAATGTTTCATTACAGTAGCATTTCTGCATACCAGACTCATCAGGAAACTTTTAAGAATACCAATGTGTGAAACTCATTCCAGAGATTCTCATTGGCAGGGTTTGAGATATCTGGGAATCAGCGATTATAATGTACTTATGAAAGGATCTAAGAATTCCTATAACAAACATCAAGTTTGACAGTGTATCATCTAGAACTTCCTCTATTTATTTCACTGTGATACCAACAAGTTTTGGCAGAGTACTTATGAACATCGAACAAAACACTGAACTTTGGCAAAATACAACTTGAGAAGTGCTAGTCTTTTTTTTTAAAGAAATAAATGCCCAGGATGAATTGTGTACATTTTAGGCTTTATGTTTACCATCAATCATAGCATCAATCAATGAAAGACACCTGGGCTTTCATTAATCCTCCTCATTTAGATATAACTATTTTAAGAGAAATGATGAATAAGCAAGTTTGAAGATTTCCCTCTTCTGCTGGAGACTACCTCTTAAAGAGAATAAGAAGCCCACTACCCCCATGACTCTGTCTTTCACTCAGCTGACCGAGCTTCAGAAACCCTGCTCCAGGATAAACTCAGCAAACGTCTTAATAATTTACAGCACACCCTCATTTTTCTTATGACCCGTGGGCCCAGGTTTGTGATCCACAAAATAACTAGTCCATGTAAGTAACTTAATAAATATGAAATAAAGCCTTTGGAGGCAGGCAGCACATGGCATTAGAAATAGCATACCCTCCTGAAACAGCCAGACCTGTCTAAATCCCATCTCCATTACTTACTAGCTTTGTGTCCTGGGGCAAGCTTACCTCTCTAATCCCAAGTTTGACCAGTCAAGTGAAGATGCCTGACATACCAAATTTCTAAGATTTGGTCACACTTGTGACCTACCTGATGTAAATATTTATGGATTCTTCGAATGAAGAATTTTTTTTAATCAGAGATTTCTTTAACATTTTTTCAGGATATAATGTGAGTCAAGGTTTAAAATAAAGGTATTTCCTCTGTTCACAGGTCATTTTCAAAAGAGAGTGCATTCTGCTGGAAATTGAAACATGGATAGCCCTCTGCTACAGTTGAGGTCCTAGCCATACTCATAAATCCTCAATCTTCTGTTACAGAGCAGATATTAACAATGAGCTCCTTTATATTTCTGTCCATGCTAGCATATTAATGTCACAGGACAAGCATATACAAAGAGGTTTGGGAAGTCAAATATGAAGTTCTTGATAAAAACACATATTTTATGGCTGCTTTGGGGGCACATTTTCAACCAAGAATATTGAAAGAACAAAGAAACCAGGGAATGGAAGGAAATCTACAGACATCTGTTCCAATGCAGAACTAATACTCAAAACTGTGCAATCTCAGATGTTCACTTCCTTGGATAGATGGTTATGTTATTTTATTCATGTTCTTAGAGACCCAATGTGAAGTAAACTGAGGTATAAATTTAGTGCATAAGGAGTTCTGTCTCACATGGAAATTTACTATTTATTAAATATTTAATACCACTTACTCCTTATTGAAGATTTCTTCAACTGTGACCACTCACAATTTTCAAAATGGATTCCTACTACAAATCGTTTTGTAAAGAAATGGACAAGAAATGGTTGTGTTCTTTGATTTAAACCTTTCAAACATTAGAGAGTCCATCAATTGCTTCCCCTTGGATTAGAGGTTCAAGTTGAAAAACAAAATTATAATTCTTTCTTATAATTTCTTTACTGAATTATATTTGATATATAAGAAGCTGTAGATATTTAATGTATCCAGCTTAATGATTTTGGAGATGAGTATACACCTTTGAAACCATCATAATTATCGATGTCATAAGCTTATATGTCACCTCCAAAAATTTCCACCTGTTCCACTTTGTGCTTTGGGGTTTGGGGATTGTTTTTTTTTTTTTTTTTCATAGTAGGAGCACTTACCATAAGATCTACCCTCTTGGTAAATTTTTAAGTATACAGTACAGAATTGTAAAACATCACCCTATGTTATACAGTAGATCTCCAGAAATCATTTATTTTGCTAAACAGAAATTTTATATGCTTTGACCACCACTTCCCCACTTCCCTCTTCCCCCTTAGCCCCAACTTAATTACTTATGCCTTTTTAAAAAGATTTTATTTATTTATTTGAGAGAGACTGAGAGAGCACAGAGGGAGAAGGAGAAGTAGAATCCCTGCCAAGCAGGGAGCCCGATGTGGTACTAGATCCCAGGACCCTGGGATCATGACCCAAGCTAAAGGCAGACACTTAACCAACTGAGGCACCCAGGTACCCCACCTATGCTTTTTCATGCCTATTTATTTCAGTGAAGAGAATTTTAATCATGTTAGACGCCAGGTTGACAATGAAGGGTAGAATGGAGTTTCACAGACTCCACTAGGCAGAGATAATTTCAAATCTGCTTATGATGTACATATGTAGTGTGGTGTGATGGAGAGGACCCAACTCATCGTCACTGTGTTTAAACTGTGACTTAAATCTCAGGTTTGTTATTAAGTGACTGTTCTGTGACCTTAAATGATTAGTTTTAACCTGTAGGTCTTTTCTCCTTCCCAGACCATTCTTGTGAGAGCTACAGGAAATAATGCTTATCACACAATTATTGTGAGGCCCAGCAACTGGTAAACACTCAGAGTATTTTAGTTATAGCTTCTTATCTATAAGGTAATAAAATTATCTGGTAGGCTATTTGAGACCCCTTGTTTTCATACATGTCAATCTATAAGTACTGTTTATAGACATATAATCAAAGCCATTTATATACTCAATACCTACTTAAAGTGGTGGTCATAGTCATGAACTGTGAATGAATATGCATTTTAAATTTTTATATTAAAAATGGATGGATAATATGTGATATCTTGTTAACTAATAAATAATTATAACTAGCTTTTATCATAAAGTTGATAACTTAATCCTTGATATTTTAATTTAAGGGCCATTATAATCCTATTTTCAAACTAATAATCTGAGTGAATTTATAGAAGGAAGGCAGTCTTAGTGTTCAATTCTCTAGCCCTTATTTGGGGCTTAGAATTTTAAATTCATCTAACAAACATTAATTGAGCTATAAGCACTGTGTTAGTTGGAAATAAAAAATCTTAACAGTGTTTGTTATATTTTTGACAATTAGATTTTTGGGGTGCCCACAAAACCCTATGTAGTGAAGATGGAAATCTACAATAAAACCATAACAAAATGTAGTACTTTCATAATGCCAGTATTAAGGCAAAGATGAAAAATGCCATTGATATGAGATTATTTTTCTCTTAAATGTTGCTTGATGCTAAGCAGATTTAATACAAAGGGTAATAATACTAGATAGAGAACATCTAGAACATATGACCTTAAGAATTGATAATACCTTTTTACATCTTATTTCATCTCAAAACTTAAGATTTACCCTTTCCTTGATGTATGTATGCAATCAAAACATTCTTACCTCCATCAAATATAAGTGTCATCTATTAGCTCATTGATGTAAAAATCAGCTTAAAAATAAGCTGTAATTTAAAAAATGCAAATTCTGAGGACAACATTAGCTAAAGGGCTGGCCATGGCAAAAGAGATAATCTGCAATAATAGAGTAAAAAGATGAAAGAAATTTCTGAAAAAAAACATGAAGAAAGAGGCTTCAGGTAAGTTGTGTGTGTGTGTGTGTGTGTGTGTCTCAGGAATTACCCAATTTGGGAAACAACTGAGCTGTGAGTGACAACCAAGAGGATAAACAAAACCACATGTGTAAAACCCCTCTGAAGAATAAAAATGTTGCAGAGATCCAGTATTTCATCAATAAGCTCTCAGCCCCCCCCACAAAGTAGACTTGCTGACTCAGGACAGGGTGGTTGCTTTCTGGACAATAACAGTTGTCACCGAGGTAAGTGACAGACCACCTTACATGCTTTTTTTCGTCTTCATTTCAGTCCAGACAGAATTTGGGACTGGCTGATTCGTTGGGTTTTTAGAAAAAGAAATATCCTCCAAATTAAAAAGACATCTTCCGTGGTCCATCTCTTTCTTAGGACTTGAATTTTTTTGTAAAACATAGGCAAATTACCTCTTTTCTCAGCCAGCCCTTTAGCTAAGGGTTTCCTCAGAATTTGCATTTTTTTATTAAAGCTTATTTTTAAATTGATTTTTACATAAATACCAACCGCTCCATGAACCAAGGAAAGATCTCCTACTCTTTGACATGAGGTATCATTTATCTTAGGCAATGGGATGTAATGCTACTGTTTCAGACACTGATTAGTCCTCATTCTGAACACATTTAAGCCAGTTTGGCTTCAGAGCTGTTCATCACTCCAGTGAAAGAAAGAAAGAGAGGGAGGGAGGAACAGCTGAACTCAACTTCAGGCAATACTATTGAAACCTGGAGTGTTCCTGTGTATACACAGATCAGACATCAACTCCCAAGACATACCAATTTTTTTCTTTCCCCCGGATTATAGAATAATCTTGCTTTGGTCCAAATTCTCAACATGACCACAGGGAAACTAGGGTAAATCTCATGAGACTCTGTGTTCCCTGTGTATCTAGAAGTCAGTAACTTCAGAGAATGGGTCTCTTTCTGCATTTTCTCAGTCTGTTGCTAGAATGAAGAAACTTGAAGGTGCTTACGAGTGGCCAACAAGTTCTGTAATCAAGACTTCATAAGGAATACAAAGCATACTACTGAAAGAACAGGGAAGTTCATTCTAACAGGAAACCCAACTACTTGGTGAGCTCCAAGCTGATGACTCCTTAAGGAAAATGTATTTATTTAAAAGTCTTTATTTATTTGAGAGAGAGAATGAACGAGCATGAGAGGTGGGAGGGTGAGGGGAGAAGGGCAGAAGGAGAGGGAGAAGCAGACTTCCCACTGTGCAGGTGCAGGACTCAATCCCAGGACCCTGGGATCATGACCTGAGCAGAAGGCAGATGCTTAAGTGACTGAGCCACCCAGGCATCCCCTCCCTAAAGGAAAATTTAGAGAGCAGTCATTTAGTCTCATATATCCATGTATAAGAATGAGTGCATATAAAGGTTCACATAGCAACTAAATCTCTCTCAAAAGAAAAGTCCTTAGAGTTCTTGGTATATCTCTCTGTTAATTGTGCTGGTATGTTAAATAGAGTTTGGCACAAGAAAAAGAAATCATTATTACTTCAGGTGTGAAGACCACTGGATATCAACTACAGAGTTGAAGAACTGAGTTCTAGGCAGGCATGAATTCCATGAGATCAGTGTCCACTGACAAAGGCTCTTAAAAAAAAACTAGTAAATCATTCCAAACACTAGAAAAAGGCAATGGTTTTATTTCCTTTGATCTAAAGCTGGATTAATTTATGCACAAGAGAGAAGACATACCTAATGTAGTCTTCTGAACCCACATGACTCAAAATGTCAGAATATACAGGAGGCAATGCAAAGCTAATCAAAAAGAAAATACTGTAAAAGGCCACTTCATCGTTTTAGTGAATCCCATTGCCATTTAGAACCACCCCTATAATGACCACTGTTGGGTTTACCCAGAATCCCTTCCCCCTCTTTTACTAAGAGTACCTGGCTTTTCCTTATTGCATGACCCTCTCCTACTCCACATGCTCTCTGTGGGACAGCCAATCTTGGTGTCCAGCCCCACCTGCTCAAGGAGTGACGTATCACTCAGATTCACAAATCAGCAGATATTCTTTTCTTAACTAGAGTAATTTGTTCCCAGATTGGCATACAACCCCAACATGGCCAAGTAGAGTGTATCTTGAAACTCGATGCTGAGAAAGACAGGATCTCTCTTTTTTATGGTGGGAAGGGTCCCAAGCAATGACCACATACTTTGGGCTACCACTGTCTGTCTTTCCTAATATGTGGCTAAAGCCTTTATGAAACAAACAAACAAACAAACACCAGAATCCAGGTTCAAATGGAGATTCCAATAGGATGGTGGTGACAGTATTCAGACCCTTCAGTCCATTATTCAAGGATAATAACACATCAAGAATCACATATGCAAGGATGACTCAACATCACATTGTGTCTTGAGACTTTAAGATTTAGTACTATGACAATTGTACCACAGGTTTGCCAACAACATGTTCCATGTCCCAATAACCATGATGACATCCTCTAGAGATAGTTTTGTTTTGCTTTCCCTTAGCTGCTGATGGCAACCCAGCCCGAGGTAGCCATCTTCCCAAAAAGAAACTTAATGTCCTCTGAAGCTGGGAGTAGAGAGAGAACATGGATACATGGACCTATTTATTCAAAATCAAAGATTTCAAAGCATTCCCTCACTTAGGTTATGTCAACAGATAGGTCAGCAGCACCACTCTCCTATATGAAGAACATAGCCCATGGAAGAAAAAAGGGAATTGTAATGTCTGCTTTTTTTCTCCTCAATTATCATGGGAAATAAATATCTCAGTCACTTTAGTTACTGACTTTCTCAGTACAATGAAGAGGACATGACAGAAACCCAGACGTGATCTAAAGGTTGTGAACAAGATTCCAAAATGGCACACATCCCAATGAGGACATGCTCTATCCTAACAGCCGCTTCATACTTTTCATGCATAGCCTTCACGTGGCTTTGACTTTTAGTTGCAGTCTACCTTTGGGTGTTACTTGTGACTATACATGTGATCCCAAATCCAACAAAATAGACATCACTATTTTGATCCTGGGGATTAAAGTAATTCCATGAAGTAATTATGCAAATTCCATGGTGACTGACCCAGTCTACTTAACCAAAGTTTACCTTTTCCTATCCAATTCTGAAGGATTCAAAAGGAATCTTGCCTTCTGTCCTACCTAATAATGCCTTAACACAGAGCCCATTAGAGCTTTCCATCCAGTTGCATAGAGCTAAGAAAGTTAGAAAAAAGAGGCAAGAACTCAACTGTAGCTTCCAGGCTGTATGTTGGGGAGCACTGTTGACAACCAAGTCATAGCAATATATTTCATCTATTTCCCCTCTTTCCTAAAGCCATGCTTCCAATGACATACACATGCTAAAAAATGGAAAAGACAAGTATTGCAAAGTGGCTAAAACAGTCCCCTGTCCTACAGAGGCTTCAAGGAGAAATTGCCACTGAAATTTTATTATAGCCTTTTTTATGGCAATTTCTACCAAGGCTATAAAAATGCATCATTCCCTTCAACCCAAAAATTCCACTCCTGGGAATGTTTCCTAAGGAAATAACTCAACAGAAGGAAAAACCAAGTGCACAGTAATGTTTTTTGCCACTCCACCTAAAATTGCAAAGTATCAGAATCAATCTAAATGTATAACAGTAAGGAATTTTCAAGTAAACTATTGTGTATAATCCAGTGGAATATTACACAGCCATAAAATTATAATTATACTGTCTTGATAGAATATTCAGGGGAAATGCACAAAATGTTACATTCATTATTATGATTACAACTATGAAAACTAATAAGGTACTTTTATATGAATATTAGGATAGAATATAAAAACTAAAAGTAATCATAGTCTACCTATGAGGTCAGCCCATCAAAATTAATTTATGTTGTGTTATAAATCAACAGCAGCAATGAAAAGAGTCTGCCTTCTCCCTCAGGGCAGAAAAATCAACCTTAGTTAGCCATTCATTTTTCAAAAACGCTCTCCCTGAGCACCTGCTCTAAGCCAGAGTTCTCCCAGAATTAGAGATACATTCATCTAAAGTCAAATATGCTCCAGCCAAGATTTTTCTTCAGCTTAGTCCCATGGGTTAGGAAGTATTTACAGGGCTTTGTCACCTCCTGTTTCAGTAATTACCACATTTCTTCAAAAACTTGATGCTCATCTCCCTTCCCATGATCACTATCTCTGACACTGAGCTGCATTTTCTCTTTGACGGCATCTTAAAATCACCATCACCAGTCATGATGAAGTCATACCTATATGCATGTATGCAAACTTGGTCACGGATCTTCATATGGTTGTCTTTTTAGTTGAGCTATTTGTGTTGCTGGTGACACAAATGATGAGTTTCCCTGAGTCATTTAAAACTTGGATGATTATTCAATGTTAGGTAAAAAGTATATATGCAGAAAGGCATAGCTACTGAGCAATGAGAGAAACCTAATAGCAGTGGAGCAGATCTCTTTGTTAGAGAAATGACTGCATTTCCACATCGTACTGCAATAACAACCAAATTATTTTACTTGTCTTTTCTTTATTCTACATGCACAAAGATGGTAAATGACAAAAGAAAAACCTAAGTCTACATAAGCCTGAAATGGTCTCTTGAGAATGTAAACTAAAAAAATTTTAGATATAAGATGGACATTGGGGAGGGTATGTGCTTTGGTGAGTGCTATGAAGTGTGTAAACCTGGTGATTCACAGACCTGTACCCCTGGGGATAAAAATATATGTTTATAAAAAATAAAAAATTAAACATGCAAAAAAAAAAGATACATGGTATCATAGTCTAATTGAGAAGCATTATTTAGAGTGTTCTATAAAATGATGATACCACTTAAAAATCAGCTGCTACCAAAGACTCAATCAATGCAGTCATGGACAACACCATCCAGTGATGACCTGCCTTCCTTTTATCTTTAACCATCTCTCCTCTCTCTGGTTGTCAAAAGGATTTCCATAATTTGTCATATTTGTGACCCCAACTGGAGCACTCAGGGGCTAAGGTGAAAAATACAGCAAAATTAATATTCTCCAGCCTGGACATGAGCCCTCTAGATGGGAAGTTCTCTGGGCAATTCTATGGAAAACCGCAATCTGTGGGAAAAAAGTATTTAGAAGCAGCATATTTGGGACACCTAGGTGGCTCAGTGGGTTAAAGCTTTTGCCTTCGGCTCAGATTATGATCCCAGGGTCCTGGGATCGAGCCCCACATCAGACTTTCTGCTCAGTGGGGAGTTTGCTTCCTCCTCTCTCTCTCTGCCTGCCTCTTTGCCTACTTGTGATCTCTGTTTGTCAAATAAATTAACAAAATCTTAAAAAAAAAAAAAAAAAAGAAGCAGCATATTTTTCTTATTGTTGGTCTAATAAAATTGGGTAATAATACTATCACCCCCAACAGAGGGAATCCTGAAGAAATCTGTCACATCTAGACTACAACAATCATCTAGAAGATCTGACTGTGCTTGCTACATTGATGATCTGGCCTGTTTCAAGCAGGAAGGTAGTGTCACCAAACTGATTGGCGCTTCAGGGGAGTGAGGCTTGAATAGAACACTGTGTGTCCCAAGGTGGTCTCCTACTGTAATTCCTTGGACCTGGAAGTCCATTCATTCCTCTACCTTATTCTTAATTCTAGCTAGAAACCCCTGGTGAAATCTTCACCAGAGCAGAGGCATTTTTGTACCTTTTTTTCCTTCTTTCTTTGCCTGTCTTTCAGTGGGCAGAAGCAGAGCTTCAGAAATCTTGTATCAAGCACCAGCCAGGCCAAACAAGGAGAGACTCCTAATGGAAAGAAATGACATTAGGAAAGGGGAGAAAAAGTGAGTTATAGTTATGACTGATGATAGATCAGCAAGCATATCCTGCACCTCATACTATGGCCAAGTATGATGACAAGGCTCAGATGCCCACAGGAAGGAAACTTTTAATTCTTCAACACTGTTGGCCTTAAACCTTGACTTGTAGAGAAATCCCCAGGAGAAGCTTAGCAGTTCCCAGGACACAACATATGCTACAGTACTAGGGCACTGATTGCCTCTGCCTGGCCCTGGCCCACGCTATACAGCCTGATCATCAGAGCCTTGGTCAACTCTCATCTCCCCTCCTTTTTCTCTTCCCACTCGGCAAGCATGCTGGCTTTTCTCCAAAGAACTTGTGCGGATGTTCATAGCATAATTGTATTTGCATTTTGGGGGAGATATTTCTGGCAGCAGCAGGAGAATATACTGGGAAAAAATACTGAAGGCAGAGGTTGCAGTCCAGAAGAGAAGAGGGAGTTTTAATGCAAACCAGGGCTGCCCTGGATCAATGGCAATGGAAGTAGATGGATTCCACATTAAGAAGGAGCACACTGCCTCCCACTAAATGGCTGGTTTGCAGCACAGGTGTCTCCTGGCCTTCAGTCCTAACCTTGACCTGTCAGGAGGGGATGTCCTCTATTGTTCATCATGCTTCTTTTACCACCCCCTTTCATTCTTACACTTGTTCCTTGACTCTCACCCTTAACTCAGCTCCTACCTCCCTGTTAAATCACCTTCACACCTGGCTTCAAGACTTCCTGGGCTTCTGGGAACACGGAGGGGATAAGGGTCCAATATTTCTGCAAGGGTTTTTAATCTGCAATTGAGATGAATCCAAGAGATTCATGCTGGATACTGAGTTGCTTGAATTTACTTAAACCTTGTTCTGAATTATATCTTCCCATGGAAATGTTAGTATTCAGACTTGTGGATACCTATGATTTTATTAGGAACAGGTTTTTATTGAAAACTGTATGGTCATTGAACAGTATAGGCTTATTTTATGTGTACTCTGAGTTGGTTCAAGCAGGAATACCCATCTCAATTCCTCACCTGGTGGAAAATGGAAATACAGCACTAAGTTTTTCCACGTGGTTGGTTCTACAGGAGACCCTGTGGATTTAGGGGGGGAGAAAAAAAAAAGATTCTTGATCAAATAAATTTAGGAAATGCTGCATACCCTCATCCCTTTCTGAAGCACCTTTGCTGTTCCCATTATCATTTCAAAGGCTCTGGGAAGTCTTACATTAAATAAAACTACTTAACAGAGCATTTCCCAAACAGTGCACCCATTAAAGCCCCATCTAAACTTGGAAAATCTATTTAGCCTGACTGTGCATTGTTGCTTCTTTACAGTGGAAGTATTGGACCTTACTTCCTACAGAAAATTCTAGAAAGAGCTGACAAGCACAATTAAAAGTCACTTCGCAAATGGGAACTTGCTGGCCCTTAAAATCTTGGAAGCTCCCAGTTTGTGCCACATATAGACCATTGTTCCATTGTTCCATGGCCTTCCTTTCCCAAAATAAGCCAGGGTCGTGTCTCACATTGAAAGGATGAAATCACACCCTGGCCGTGGCAGAGTGAACTTAAGAGGGGTAAAAGGAAAGAGACAGACAGAATAAGATCTGCCCTAGAATGAAGTTTCCTGGGAGTCTAACGGGGCTTGCATCTTATAGGCCCCTTAGAGAAGACCTAACCACATTATGATATTATCATATATTTTCACAAAATTTGCCAAAAGGAAATTCTTCAACTGCAATCATTTAGGTTACTGTTTCTTTCCACTCTGATTTACCATCTGTTACATTTTCCCCCGTGTTGGGTAATGTTGGTGTAATCGTGAATCATTTTGGTTTTTGGCTAAGTTGAGTTAGGGACACACTGAGTTTGGGTTTACTAGGATATGTTTACACAGCTTCCAGTTATTTCTGTTGAGTTGTGATCAGTCATCCCAGAGAAGCAACGACATCCAGAAATACTCCTGCAGCTTACTCTGCCGCCCTACCCGACATCATGATCTAAAGCAGGGTGAGGAACGAGTGTGTCTTATCGATGACCCAGCAGCACAACTATGTGGTTTGTGAAAGGAAAACAAGCTTTGAAGTGTAGGAAGCCAAACACTAATTTGTGTATTTTGAACACAGAAGACTCCATTCTCATTAATGCATAATCAGAACTGAAATTTTCTCCTGTCAAAAAAATCTACTTGGTTATGCCACGTCCACAAATATACATTCCACCATATATTTTTCCTTCTTTGATGAGAATCCTTTTTTTTAATGACATTTACCAGGAGTTCTGTATTTGTAGGGCACAAACCTACAGGAGTTAAATGTTTTACGCATCCCAAGATATTCTAGTATATCTTAGAATATCCCTCGCATAATATCCGGATAAAATCTAGTGACTCTAGGTGAAATAGTGCATAATATTGTCACTGACCTAGTGACACAGGATGGAAAAAACATCAATGACTTGTTAATAAGTCATTGCATGTGACATAAGATTCATTTCATTAGAATACTTCTAGCTCAATGCAGTATACCAGCAATTTAAAATGAACTGAACTACTCTTGCTTATTCTGATTTCAGATTTATTTTATATTATTTCAGAATTACAGGTAACACCAAAATTCAAATGTGATAAAAAGGAGCCAGAATGTAAGCTGAAAGAGAATACTGGCCGAAGTTCCAATATCACCAAAAGTCTTAATTATATTATAATAGAAACTAAAACTTGCAGATCAGTATCATGACCATGAGGACAAGAATTATATTCGACAGTCCCAAACCAGAAAAAGAAAAGCAAAGACCAAAAGAATGTTGTAGAAAACACAAATTTGCAGTGTTTAACAAGCATCATCAGATGAAATAATATTCCCGATTAGACAGCTTAAGAAAACTTCAAATGTCTAAAATTGTAAAGTTTATATACAAAGCAGAGCTTAAAGAGGTTTCTCCTAATTTCACAAAATTCCTAAGCATAGCTTTACCAATAGAGGGTTGCTAAACTGAAATAAATGTTTCTAAACTATTAGTAACACAAATCAGTTTTGAGTCAACCATGCTAAGGAAAAAAACTATTATTGATCTACTTTCTCTATAGAAAATGATACTTAAAAATTTATTGTCATTTGAAGAGGCAAAGAGAATGCAACCAAAAATGCAGCAATTATAAAAGTGCATCGGGATGTTAATAAAATTGTGTTATATTCCAGGACTTTGTGACTATTTGGGCATGTGTATGGTTTTTAAAATGTGTCACATTTAATTTCTCATCCTAAACAAATATTTATTTATTTTCATACCTAAGTTAAAGTTACCTTCATAACTTTGTATTCTTTTTCTTATAGAAATCTGCCCAAATCATAAAAGGCTCAGACCCCACACAATCTGGCCCGATCCTGATTCATCCATCCTTAGACTTTGGCAAGTGAATTTATTCAAACAAATTGACCAGTTGGTTATTTGATAGCATTTACATATTGATTCAACTACCAGTGAATTTAATGAAAATGTATTCCATACCTAGACCTCCTATGAGAAGCTCCGCTGAACTCAAATCACATGCTGGTATTCAAACTGTTCTCTAAGACAAAGAGAGCTGAGGGTAGTAAATATTGCTCTTTATTCAAGTTCTATCCATTGGAAATGATTCGATGGCATGATTTAGACATAAGATTTTTGAAGATATATATACAAAGTTACATGCATCTCAATATAATCCATTGGTTACAGAAGCCAATTTCATAAAGAAGGGTTTCGAGCATTCACTCATGATAACGTTCATAAGTAAGGTGAGGTACAACTAACATTTGCTTTGTGGCCTGTTGCTTCAATGCCACCAAAAGATTAATAGAGGAGGTTGAACACACTGAAAGTGATCATTTGTCTTTCCCTGCGTAGAGCAAATCTGCAGATTGAGAGACTCCAGGAATATAGCACTCCCCCTCTCTGCCCACCACTACACACAGAGATCAATAACCCACTCTCTGTGCAGCATTAAATACCTAAGTAGAGTGTGTGGAGTTTGGGAGATTTGAAAATCTTTTCTAGGGACTTCACTAAATTCCGAACAGCCTGGGCTGTGACTCTTGGAAAACTTGAATTGCTTGCTTCCTCTGCTATCCCCAATCTCTTCTCTACCACAGCAAAAAGACTAAAGAAAATTAAAGAAGAGGGCGGGGGGAAAAGAAAACTAAATATCCAACAGTTCAAAAGGACAAAAGAATAAAAACAGGAGGGGCTCCTGGGTGGCTCAGTGGGTTAAACCTCGGCCTTCAGCTCAGGTCATGAGCTCAGGGTCCTGGGATGGAGCCCCACATGGGGCTCTCTGCTCAGCAGGGAACCTGTTTCCCCCTCTCTCTCTGCCTGCCTCTCTGCCTACTTGTGATCTCTGTTTGTCAAATAAATAAATAAAAACTTTTTTTAAATAAAAACTTTTTAAAAAATTTTAAAAAGAGTAAAAATGGGATAAAATATATTAAGCGGAGATTAAGATTCTTTTGTTTTCAACCTGACATCCTCCTTAAGTGTTACAAAACATTGAAAATAGGTACACTGTGCATCCCATCCACAACCCTTAGTCTTTGTAATTAGCTGGTAGTACATGCTACTTTCACAGAAAGTGAATTAAATAAGATGAGGACTTGGCAACAATGCAGCGACACTTCCATTTTCATTGTTATGTTGATGAGCAATTCAAATGGCTGTAATTAAAATAACTCTGTAATTCTATTTTTAAGGACTGGTTTACTGTCAAAATTAGAAATATACATAGCAAGAACAAGGAATGTGACATGGTCAATACCATAAAAAGAAACAATTTTTTTCATGATGCTATCCTACAGTCATGCAGGGGGAAAAAAATAACTGGAAAGCATATAATATGGTCCATTTTCCAGCTAAGTTCTTTGCATTTCCTACTCCATATAATATAAATTATTTTTGAACTGTTCTGAATTCCTTTGATGACAAGGGTATCCTTAGCCCGGTAAGTACTTGTCCTTGACTTGGGAATAACACCACGTTAGCCATGTGCTAGCAGGCTGTCTTTACTTCTGTGGCAGTGTGAGCTGTGAGTGTTTGACTCAAAGGGATGGTAGTGGGAAGAGTAAAGACTGGTGCCATTTTGAAGATCCTGAGCAGGAAATCCACTATCCCCAATTAGATAAAAGAAACTTACCACCCAGCAGCACCATAGCTGTTGTCTGAAATATGCAGAAGAACTGACCCTGGGCATCACAGAGCTTTTTGGTCATTCTAGACAGAGATTCTGGACTTTGGGCCCAAGAATCATCATTTATTCCAGACTCCCTTCCTCCCTGCAGGAGAATCACTGGGGCCATCTGTCATCTATGGCTGCCTCTTTCTTGCCTTGGTCTACAGAGGAGCCAGGCGACAGCTTGAGACAGCTGAAACAGAGTCACATAACAAGACGGGCATCAAGAGGAAGAAAAGATTCCCCCAGCAGAAGGTGATGTTCCTGTTACAGGAGAGACTGTATAATAACACATCCCGACCATAGCAATGATCACTATTATACTGCGCCAACTCAAGTCACAACACGTATCTATCAATGTCAACTTGGCCTTCCTAGTCTGCTTCCGAAAGAGCAAGAGACAATCACAGTTCTGACAGCCATCTATCATGTCTGTTATTTTCCTGTTTTAGCAAGACAGGGAGAAATGATGACCTTCAAGCTTTGGTGAAGTGGAACCTTTCTCTCCATTATTTTCTCTCTGAAGAAGGGCTACCTCACATTACTTATCACTTTTTAAATGTTTTGTCAAGTCCAAAGAACTACATAAATGGATAATATTATTATAATCATGATCATTAATATTATGTCACTGTGTAAATCCTTAGTTTTTCTTTAGATAGGTTCATATTATTCCAAGAGAAAACATGGTAAAGCTCTTGAGACCTAAAACTTGATCTATTTCTATTGACTTAACCTTAAGACATCCCAGTTTCTACTCCTTTTATTTGTACTCACTTGGATGGAAAGCAAATACACAAGACCATAGTTTGTATAAATTCTGCCTTTAAAGGACTCACAAGCCAGGAAATTTATTAGAGCTATGAACATAGGCTCAGGACGTCATGAGAGTCAAGAAAGAGGAGTTTCTTCCTTTCTTGGGGTCTTCACATATATTGTTCCCTCTGGCTGGGGGCACATTCAGCTTACTCTCTGCCTGGATTACTCCTGGATATCCTTTACATATCTGCTTAGATGGCACTTCTCCAGAGAAGCTTTCTCACTTCCATCATTTCAGGTAAAGTCTATCTGTTGGGTGTTCCCTTTCACAGGACTTAACAACATGAAAATAAACTAATTTATGATCACTTGATTGATGTATCTATCCCCTACTGGACTGTGATTGTCTGCCTTACTGTTACATACCTAGCATGTAGAAAAAGGGAAAAAATGTATCTGGATGTCTTAAAAGATAAGTGGACTTCAGCAAACAAGCATGGAAGCCAAAGAAGGAATGGTTTTCCAGAAAGAGAAAAGAACAAGGGCGATAGGTGATAAAATTGGGAAAACAGGCAGGAAACAGATAATGAAGAGGTGACATGCCAAGGAATTCTAACATAATTCTATGCGTGCTGGGAAGCCACTAAAGACATAAGCAAAAAAAAAAAAAAAAAAAAAAAAAAAAGGTGATATGATACATATTTTAGAAATATGAATGAGAATGGAAGGGTATGGATGATACCTGGGATCTTGGTTGAGTGACTTGTGATAAGAGTACAGTGCACTACCACTAATCAGTATTTCAAATAGGAGGTTGGGCTTGGGTCAAAGACTATTGTCGTAATTTTGCACTTACTGAGTCTGAGCAGCCTGTGGGTCTTCCAGTAAGGAAGTCAATAATCCAGTTGAATAAATGGATTGAAGGCTCAGGAGAGAGGAGTGGGCTTGAGCCAGAGGTTTGAAGTTCTCAACAAATGAGTGGGGATTGACACCACAAAAGCAGAAAAGAGTGACAGGGAGCAGGGGCAGAATGAAAAGGAGAGGGGCTGGGTGCAGATCCCCCAAGGAACACTAGCTCTTGAACTATCTTGCCCCTTCTATCCAGCACACCACTTGCCATCCGCTCCTGGCTTAACACTCCACCCCTTGCAGACCCTTCCTCATCCCAACCCCCTGGCCCAGGCCTTCAATATCCTTCCCAACAACCCAGGACTCGTACTTTCTATAGGGAAATAAAATTCCAATTCTGAAGGCCTCCAGGAAAGTGAGAAAAAGCAAAGCTGTAACTCTCAAGATGGTGGCATGAGCACGAACAACATGGCTATGCTAGTTTGCTGGAGCTGACAAAATAGCACCAGCTGAGTACCTTAGCCAACAGAACCCCTTATCTCACAGTTCTGGAGGCTAGAAGTCCAAGATCAAGGTGTTGGCAGGGTTGATTCTTTCTGAGGCCTGTGAGGAAAAATCTGTTCCATGCTTCTCCCCTTACTCTGGTGCTTTCTGGCAAACTTCAGTCTTCCTTGGCTTATAGACACATCACAGCTTGATCCCTGCTTTCATGCTCCCAGGGCATTCTCCCTGCATCCACATGCTTATATCCAAATCCCCCCTTTTTTATCAGGACACCAGTCATATTGAATTAGATCCTACCCTAATGATACCATTTTAACTTAACTTATTACCTCAGCAACAGCTTTATTTCCAAATAAGGTCACACTCTAAGGTACTAGAAGTTAAGACTTCAATATAGGAATTTTGAGGAAACACACTTTAAGCCATAACAACAACTGACCACTATCCATTTGTTTTTTTTTGGATGGCAGAGAAGTTATTTCTTTCATAAGGTGATATACAAGGAAGTGCTCTATGAACTATAAAATGTGAAAGGTACCAGAGTTACTACTTTTGACAAGATGTTAGTAATTTACATAAAGACCATTGCAAAATTGTTAAGGGTGAAGCAAAGGGCCCTTCCTAATCCAAATGCTGAGTTATGGACACCCTGAGATGGTATGATCACTATGCCAAGTTTTTAGTCCTTTCTAGGCAACAAAAACATGGGATCAGACTTTTGGTAGCTGTTCTATCACTATTTTTAGGCTTTGTGACTGTCTACACTGTCACCACCATAGGTTTTATAATGGCTCTGTATAAAATGAATTTATTCAACTCTGATGATTTAAAACATAACTGTGAGGATTGTGGCTGTCAGTCCTGGACTATTTGCTGAGGCATCAGATTGGGCCAGTGCCCCCAGAAATCATGGGGTCATTGCTTGGCACCCTCCCCCACCCCGAGCAACTGACTTTCAGTGGCAATCATTTCACAGGTCACAGTGTGACAGGTGTAGGGGCACCCCTGGGTGCATGCACAACCCCACACTCCAACCCCAGCCCGATCGCTCCATGTTTCAGAATTACTGCATTTAATGAAACCCTGCGTTATGCTTTTTATTGGCTTCAAAGCTTCTTCCCAGCATCTTAGGACTGAACTTGTAGAGACTGACATGCCTCTAAATCCCATTCCCCACCTGAGAAAAAGGATCAGAAGCTTAAACTTCCTTTTGATCCATATGGCACAATGTTATACTCAGAACCATCAAACTGATACTTTGCTCGTTTCTTTGAGGGTATTTTCATTTAGAAGTTTTGCAAAAGAGAATCATAAAAAATCTTTTTACTTGTATGCACCTTTGCACCTCCTCCTACTCCAAAACCTATACCCACATATCTAATTTCTCCTTCACAACATAATTATCTGCATAACACTTTGCATGGCCTGATGTGAGAAAATAATCCCTCTTAGTCCCATGAGGTAGCTACAGCCCCTGGGAGCCTCCATCCAGTCGAATGGAAGGCCACAAGGAAGGCTTTCAATATTGGGATGTTTTTATTTATTGTTTATTCTATTGGGACAGACTCAAATCAGGTAATTTGTCAACCTCAATCTAAATGGGTGGGAACCAGAAGTTTTCTTGCCTTTCATTTAAATTCCTTCCCCTTCTTCTTTCTCGGGCTAATTCCAAAGTTATTCAGACTCTCCCAGTAGTCTGTAGAAAATGGCCCTATATCAGAATTCCCACCTTGCTAGTCACAAAACAAGGACAGTAACTGCTTTGGCATAATACCTACTCCTCAACTCAGAGCCAATGATGCTATATGAAATTTTAAGTGCAGAATTCTTAAAATTAAGCTGCTGCCAGACCAGAGAGGACAGATATTGTGAACCACTGAAGAGAGAAATTACAAAGGGTTTGGGTTGGCTGCGTTCAGCTGGGTTGATAGCTGTGGGGCACAGGGAGAAATGCAAGGAAGTGGTGTTATAGAAAATGAAAATCCACTTTTATAGAAAAGTAGGAGGTCAGGGACATGGGTGAGGGGGGATAGAAAACCCCACAATGTCCAGAACAGCCTAATGGAGTGAGTTGGGTCTTAGGGGCACAAAGGGATAGGAATACAAGATTTCCTAGTGGCTGATTTGTGAGGACATTGGGGAGGTCATCGTGTCCTCCAACCAAAAGCCAACAGAAATAACTAAATTCAAAAGTCTGACTGGAGGCAACAAGACCAATTCTACAAAAAAGGGTTTGGAGAAAGAGCAATAACAAGAGGGAGATGTTGTGAGGGACTGAGGTGTTTCGGAACCAGCCGGGATTTGTAGAAATGAGCAGAAATGTTGTCTCTCTCCCCTGGGAGGCACCTCACTCACACTGCCTTCAGCTCCTCCTGCTATAATGGTGGCTGGCGCCAACCAGCGTCCTGCACCCAGAGGGACATCCAGGGTCACTCTCATTAAGGATCACCTTCCTGCCTGGGTCTGTAGCCTGCTTTTGTATCAACTTAATAGAAAATAGAAAAATCAGATCTTACTATGGATGAGGCCAAGATGTCAAAAATAGGTTTTACTCCCTGAGGCTCTTGCAACAGACTATTTAGGGGCTCCATTTCCACTCCTGCAATATTCTCATGCCTTCTTCCTACCAGCTTGAGCCATGTGAAATCCCTTTTCAGCCACTGTGGGAGAGGAAGCCACAGTGTTAACTGCTCTCCTCTTGAACCTTCTCAGAAGGTGAATCAAACCAGCAGACGAAGAGAAGCGCTCGGTGAGGTGAACATCTGCTGATGACTCACCTTGACCCTCTCCAGCACTTACCTCACATTGGACAGTAAGAGCCTGAACTCTAGACTCAAAACCAACGCCTAGGTTTGCACTTGGCTTGTTTAAATGCGCTCATCTGGCACAGGAGGGGGTCAGGTGGGGCGGTTTCCAAAAGCAAGGAGAACCCAGAGGTAACATCTGTGACATTGAAAGTCCCTCTCGCAGCCTCCGTTTCCTTCTTTTTATTCATGGGATAATGGCAGCCAAGCACCAATTTGGGATCTGCTAAAAATGGGACAAGAGTGTTGCATTTTATTTGGTCTTGGATAGATTAAATACAGTTGAAATGAATCAAAAAATAGCAGACAGTGAAAATGTCCCCACAGAGTTTTCCCTTTTTTCTAAATGAAAAAGTGCAGAAGGATTAAAAGCTTGAGCTCTGCGGCGCAACATAGATGCTACTGACCAATAAATCAAAAAGGTAAAGGATGTCCAGAAAATGCAAACATAAGCAACTGGACCATCCAGATGAAATGCTGCCTCCCCTCCCCAAAAGAAATGGGTTGTCAGGCACTGCCTGGCTCCCTGCTCAGACTGCTTGTTCTCCGTTTTCTCTGTCCGTGGGCTCAGTACAGCCCACACGCTGGCCTCATCCTGGTCCACTGTGGAGAGGATGTGAGAGTCCTTATCGAGCCCACAATGTCTGTTAGCAAAGTCTTTCTTTCTTTCTTTCTTTTTCTTTCTTTTTTCTTTTTTATTTCCTTCTTTCTTTTTTTGCTCTGTATGTTCTAATTCCACCTGCTGTCCCGGCATTGAGTCTGGACGCTGATTTCTTCTAGCAGATCTTCTGAGCCAGTATTCTGGCCTTTGCCACTCGACTTGTCTCTGTTCTATTTCCGAGGTTGCAGCATCCAGGGCTGCTCCTCCGGACTCCAACAGGCTGAACTCCTTTGGCTTTGATTTCTCCCGTCCTCCTCCATGTCCTTGCTGAGGTCCTAAACCTGGTGTGCTGCTCCAGTACATGGACTTCTGGACTTCTCTAGACCTTGCTATCGGTCAAAGCCTCCTGCCCAGATAATTTGCAGGCCCGAGACTGATCCTGTCCTGACGCGTGCAGAGATACACATAGAGAAAAGGATTTCGGGGTCATGAGAGAATTATTTATTACTATGGGTTTATGTATATTTGCTAAGAGCTAGAAATGGATGTTAGTGCAAATCCAATGGATATTCTCTGCTATATTAGGGGGAAAGATGGCTTCCATTAAGCAAATCTGTTTAATAACCAGAGGGAGTTAAGATATGAAGCAGGAGGGCGCCTGGGTGGCTCAGTGGGTTGAGCCGCTGCCTCGGCTCAGGTCATGATCTCAGGGTCCTGGGATCGAGTCCCGCATCGGGCTCTCTGCTCAGCAGGGAGCCTGCTTCCTCCTCTCTCTCTCTCTGCCTGCGTCTCTGCCTACTTGTGATCTCTCTCTGTCAAATAAATAAATAAAATCTTTTTTAAAAAAAAAGATATGAAGCAGGAAATGGGTAGCAAGCGGTCTGAGGACGATAATTAATGAGAATTAAATAGGATCTGGGATCATTTTTTAAAAAACTTTACTCCACATAATGAAATATTCCACAACAAGGACAGAGATGTTAATATTGCTTTGCCAAAGAGTAATAATAAGAAGAAAAATAGAGTAAATAAATAAATCTGAGAGACAAACTTTTAGGGCAATGACTCTAGAGTAAAATCTAAAGGATACACAAACACTTCCCTGTGGCAGTATGACCAGGGTCGTTGGAAGCCTGTTGACACTCCTCTGAATCATCACCCAATGCTACCATCAAAAGGCACGATGGCTAGAAGTTTCTATTGTATTGCACCTCACCTCTGACCTTATCCCCTCGCCCTTCCATTCATTAGCTCTGCTGGGTCCTCCCAGGAACTCAGGGTTCCGAGGTAATGGGCAGCCTCACCCACGGGTGAATAAACTCAGAGCCAATGACCTACCAGCTCAGAAGGTTTTTTTGGTTTTTTTTTGTTTGTTTTTTTGTGTTTTTTTTTCTCCCAGGCGGATGGAAATACTGTTTCTGTCACAGACTGATAAATTAGCATGGACAGAGATTATGTAGTTATGCTCAAGGAGCTCTCAGACCACCTGAAAGCTGTATCAGAATATGGTTCCTGTCAGCAGTGGAACTCTTCCATGCAGGAGAGTATAAACATGATCGAAAGTCCTAATGAAAGCCATGATCATCTAGAGGAGAGTACACACTAAAACTTGACCCCAGAAAAACAGTGATAGCCAAGTAGTTATAAAATACCTTGCCAATCAACTAATGCAACAGACATTTTAAAAAGACTAAGAATGCAAATGCAAACATATTTGCCAGCTGGCTGGAGGGAAACACAAGTGACTTACTCCTGTAAATTCAGAGCTGAAAAAAATCTCTAATGTCAACTGCCCATGTTTAAAAGAAAGTCAGTGGTATTTTTGTCAACAGAAAAGCAGAAAAGGGAAGACAACAGACATACGGAGACACTGAGGATGAACCAAACAATTCATTAATAGTAAGTGGGGGTAGAAGCGCCAGCCTGGGG
The DNA here is from genome assembly GCF_022355385.1 of Mustela nigripes. Taxonomy (NCBI): domain Eukaryota; kingdom Metazoa; phylum Chordata; class Mammalia; order Carnivora; family Mustelidae; genus Mustela; species Mustela nigripes. The sequence continues at coordinate 16,729,078 of NC_081560.1, forward strand.
ACCAGCTCCCATCATCAGGCTAACTCATACCGCTCTGTTCCCTCTTATCCAGGAAATATTTTACACTAATGATAAGTTTTTGTGGCTGGGTCCACTACTAGAGAATCTAAAATTTTAATTAAAAGATAAACATTTTTCTGATCAGTGACCCCCTTTGAAAATCCAATAAATTCCTGGACTTTTACAAACAAATTCCAGAGGATCCATGGACCAATACCAAACTCATAAATCCACAGGTCATATATTAAAACCCCCTACATTCAACTAATTTGAAAAGGAGAGAGATGGATATAAAGGAAATCACCTGCTTGTGAACACTGCAAAGGATGTTAACAAGAACAGGGAATGACGTCCTCAGAGCCACAGTGGAAACGGGAAGAGGGGCCTGGCGGCCTGGATGTTATCATCACAGGTCAGATAGAACCTCTGAAATGATCTTAGGGAATTCTCACATTAGAGTAAAATGTACTAAGTAAAACTCTCTAGGTTCTTATGCATTCCCACTATTTTTTAAACTTCTCTACATTATGGGGAATAATGTTCCTCATACATTATTTCTCTTGGCTCTCTTTTGTTTTTTTTGTTTTTCTTAATATCAGAGAAAGAAAGAGAACATGAGAAGGGGGAGTAGGAGAGGGAGAAGCGGACTCCCCACTGAGTGGAAAGCCGGATGCAGGACTCAATCCCAGGACCGTGGCATCATAACCTGAGCTGAAGGCAGACACCTAACCGACTGAGCCACCCAGACATCCCTTCTCTCGGCTCAGGTATCTCGCACCCTTCTCCTCCATCAGCTGTATTCTTTCATTCCTACATTTGCTTCTCTGACCACCGGGGACTCTCCTGACTTGTGACATACATGAGGGAACCCACTGCTACGCAGCTCCAGGCACCTACATACACCAAGTGCCCAACAAGTTAAGCTTCTGCAAAGTTTCCTCAATGTCACAAACAAAGCTTGTTGAACTTCAAATTGCAAGACGGGGTCGTGCACAAAAAATACGGGAGTGAGACTGAACTCTTCAATGTGGAAGCAAGTCATTTATTCAAGTGACAACTACAAAGCCTTCTGTCACAGTTTCAAGGGATTGGCCATGTACCCAGAAAGGATAACTGCTTTATGATGATCTGGAAAAGGGTAATTGTAAAGAGAATTGATCAGAAGACCAAATAGGAGAGAGAGTAATCAGAGATGGGATGGCTTTCTGGAACAAATACATCATTTAGATTATGTTTAAAGCGCCAGCAGTCTCTGAAAATAGCAGCAGCCAAGATCTGAAGGACAGTGTTTTGATGTACACAATATGGAACAGACGTTTGTCACACATCAGTCTTCCTAGCCATATCCAGTCCCCCCAGCTGGTGACACAGCCCACGGGGTCGTCTTCTACCACAAAGGACTAATGCAAATTTTAAAAAGCACTATCAGATTTTTCAAGTACTCTTGAAAGGGCCATGAAAAGTCTTGGCCATTTGCTCATGATTATGCACAATAAGACCAAAAAGAATGCATATGAATTGGGTTTCATCAGGTAGTCAGTGAAGCATGTAAATCACAAAAGAGAGAGAGAGAAAAAATGAAAAGCAGACTGGATGCAGATTATGTCACTCTCTTGAGCTGGGCTTCAAAATACAGAAAACATTTTGAGCACTTACTAAATGCAAGGCAATGTTCCGTGCTGTAGGACAGGAATTTTCAAATCTAAGTGTCAATAAAAATTATCTGGGTGAGTTTTTTAAAAATCAGATTGGGGGGACTCTCCTTAAAGCTTCTAACTCAAAATCTCTGATCTGGGGCAAGAAACTCTTGCTTTTTTTAAAAGGCACTTCCGGTGACCATGATGCAGCTACAGGACACATAACCTTAAAAGACACATTCCCTGCCCTCATGTATTTGACAATTTTTGAGAAAATGTACAAGTACAGATAATATGCAAATGTATCGAGTGTTATATAACAGCACAGCAACACAAGGGGTATCATGACAAATAAGACTGGAGGAGATTATGCTGAGTTAAATAAGTCAAGCAGAGAAAGTCAATTATATGGTTTCACTTACTTGTGGAGCATAAGGAATAACATGGATGACATTAGGAGAAGGAAAGGAAAGTAAATTGGGGGAAATCGGGGGGTGGGTGGGTGGGAGACAAGCCATGAGAGACTGTGGACTCTGAGAAACAAACTGAGGGTTTTGGAGGGGAGGAGGATTGGGGGTTCGGTGAGCCTGATAGTGGGTATTATGGAGGGCACGTATTGCATGGAGCACTGGGTGTGGTGCATAAACAATGAATCCTGGAACACTGCATCAAAGACTAATGATGGGGGCATGTGGATGGCTCAGTGGGTTAAGTCTCAGCCTTTGGTTCGGATCATGGTCTCAGGGTCCTGGGATCAAGCTTGAATGGGGCTCTCTGCTCAGCAGGGAGCCTGCTTCCCCCTCTCTCTCTGCCTGCCTCTCTGCCTACTTGTGAGCTCTCTGTCTCTGTCAAATAAATAAATAAATAAATAAATAAATAAATAAATCTTTAAAAAATGGCTAATGATGTATGTTATAGTGACCAATGTAACCCAATAATAATAAATAATAGTCATAGCAATGTCCCCTTTTCTCTGTCCTTTGAGCAAGTACTGAGAGATGAAGATACTGATGCACAGATTGAGCAGGAGGAGAAAAATCTCCCTGTTTTACTAAATTACATCAAATCCAATTTTATGTGATTGCAAAAGAGAAAAAAGGAACAAATAAATCATGTGTGAGGAAAGAAAATGCAAGTAAATAAAAAGATTGAGCTATAGCCAAAAGGATTTCTTCTCTGATTTTAAACATGTAAATCATTCCCCAAACTAACAATTAGCACAGAGCTAATAATTAAAACATTTGTAATAATAATTAAAGTGCATTAGAAGAATGGGTTAACATCCTTCAAATTTTAATGGCCCCTAAAAAATAATTTTCATTTTAATTTGCCTAACTAATTAAATTGGCTACATTTGTCTGGCAGTAATCTAAAAATCTGGCTGCAAATTATAAACACATCCATTGCATCAAAGTAAGAGGAAAGAAGAAATCTAAGAGCGTATGGTTTACAACAAATTAACCAAGTTCTAGATGAAATATATATGGTTTCATGTTCAAATCCCTAGCTCTGGTCATTGGCCTGTCTTTGCTCTGAACCTGTTCAGGGAGGCCCCAAGTTGAGGGCTGCCACTGGTTTTAGCCCACAAAGTTCTCTGAAGTCATCTACTAAAAAAACAAAACAAAACAAAAAAAAAAAAAACCTTAATTTTTGAGTCACCTAGCTGCCCCAGAATTCCCCAAAGCCCTTTTGGGACACCCCACCTCTTTATCTTGAACCCACAAGAGTAACTCTCTCTGGGCTTTCACATGTTGATACTGTACTCTTCTTATGCCCCACATCCCATGTTCATCTTCAATTAACATGAATTTCATAATGTAGATAACATTTCTAATAAGAATTTCATCTGTACTTGAAATGCTGTATCTAAAAGCATCTTACCAGGGTGCCTAGGTGGCTCAGTCAGCTAAATATCTATCTGACTCTTGATCTCCACTCAGACCATTTTATCTCAAGATCATGAGATCCAGTCCTGAGTTGGGTTCTGTGCTGAGTTTGGAAACTGCTCGAGATTGTTTCTCTCTCTCCCTCTGCCCCTCCCCCAGCTCAAGTTCATTCTCACTCACTCTCTAAAAATAAATAAAAATTTAAAAAAATAAAAAGTAAAAGCATCTTACCATATCAAGCAGATTATTTTGATACGAACAAATCAATCATTAATTATATTTGCCCTTTTAGTATTAGCTCATCATTGAGCTACCTACCTTCAGAAATATAAAAAATAAAGATATATTATCTGTTCTTTGTAAGTTAAAAATGTAAAATATATTTTTGCATAAGAAACCATGAGAAGCAATGCTAAAAATGTGGAACAAATGTAAAAGTTACATGTCTCCAAATATTAGAGAATTCAAAAATTTTTAAAAACGAAGCCACATCTAAACTTCCTACCTATAAGCTAATAGAAAGAACACAGTACCTGCAGTTTTAAAGAATGGAGTTCCTGCCCTGACTCTGTTTCCCAGCTAAATAGGAGACCTTATGCCAACAGCTCTGTCTCAGAGACCCTGTTTGCTAAAAGAAAGATTGAATTAAATCTATGTTCATGACTGGAGGAGGGAGGATCAGAACCACCATGAAGAATTTCCAAGTTCACACCATCCATTTCATTGACTAGAAGAGCCACATATTAACTTCCCTCATACTTTCCCATGAAAACATAGCAGAATATGAAATGTAGCAAATTAATACCTCAAAAAAGCACTCCATGTAGCTGTTATCCTTCCTCACCTTCCATTTGGAAGCCACTCCCTAATGGTCTCAAGGGCTTTCTATTTCCCGCATTCTCTGTTCTCAGAAAAATCAGCACTTATGAGAAAATCTTGATCCATAGTCTTGAAATACGAAAAGATATTAAGTAGGCAGAGGCAGTGATACTCAAGTCTTTATGTGCATAAAAATTCAATTTAGTGAGTATTAAACACCTACTTTGCACAAAGGCAGTCTTGGGGAATCAATGGTAAACAAATGAAGCCAAAGTCCCTGACCTCATGAAGCTTGCCTTCTCTAGTTCTATCCCAAGAGATTCTGACACAGTAGAGCTTGGGAGTAGACAGAAAGCTGCATTTAAAGATGCAGGCTGACACGGATGTTCCAGAGACCACACTGAGAAACAATTAAGGAATCAGGTTGTCAGGTCATTGGAACTAGAAGCTTATGGAAATTCAGTGGGCCCTCTTTAGGAATATTATGATTCTACAGACAGTGACATAACTGCACACAACAGTGACTGTGAAGTGCATGAATATATCCCACTAAACTCATTAAATGTATCCTCCTTTCAACTCCTAAGCTGAGTCCCCAAAATGCCCACTCTAGCACTGCTCGACACCAAAAAAAAAAGCATAAAAGAAGGGAAGTCAAAATGGAAAGGGACAATGGCTCTAACTGCAGTTAAAATACCTTACTTTTACCAACATAGGAGACCATGTAACCCATTGGTGGAGCTGGAGACTTGGAAGGACCCAGGCAAGTGAGAGGCCTTGAGGCTTAAGGTCCATTGGCCTCACTGTGAATATCCCTGTCGTTGGGGTCAGGGATGGTGGCCAATAAACTAAAGATGGAGGCAAACATGAGCCCACGCATGAAGCTGATAGTGCAGAATCTGAGCTTGGTTCCCGCTCCTTATTAAAAGTTTAATAAATATTTTTGATAGATTATCACTAAAGCTTATTTGATACTACCCACTAACAGTGACTCTTAAGAAAAAAGGAGGTAAGGATTATTTTCAATTGTCCTTTGGAAGTGGAAAAAAATATATGTAATAGTTTGAAGACATATTCAATGTTTCTCTTTTTCTTTCTTTCTTTCTCTTTCTTTCTTTCTTTCTTCTTTCTTTTCCCTTCCTCTCTTCATTCCTTCCTCTTCCTTTCTTTCTCTCTTTCTTTCTTTCTTAGGCTCCATGACCAGAATGGAGCCCAATGTTGGGCTCACAACCATCAGATCAAGACCCGAGCTAAGTTGAAGAGGAAGACTTACACTTAGCTGACTAAGCCAAGCAGGCACCCCTCTATTTTTTTTTTTTTTTTTTTAGATATAAACTACAGAAGGTTAGATTTGATCAAATCTTCTTGACAGGCAGATATATGGACTGTAGAGTACGAGAGTGTTATAGGAGTTGTGAATTTTAAAGAAGTAAATTCCTTTAAGATTCAAGAAGGTGGGAGCTTCTGCCACCATTTGGGTGTCTGAGTGGATGAGGGACAGGTAGAATGGAGAGGGAGAAGAGCTTGATTAGTTTCACTTCTTGTTTGAGCTCCCTGCCTTATCTTTCCCAGATGGCTACAGGCAGATCAACAGCTAATCTAGTTGGTAGACTGGAACTACAAGCTGTTCTATTGTGGGTAGAGAAGACCTTAGTCAGACTCTAAGGGATTTTGAAGCTACGCTTAGTTTAGATATTGTTCTAGAGCCCATGGTCAACCTGAAGCTAGCAAGATGACTCTGGTCATTATGGGAGGAGGGGGTGAGACTAGGTCAGGGCAGCTTACAGAGAGGCTATGGAACAGTCAGGAGTCTGTGGCAGTGACAATGACTGTGAAGATCGAAGGTTCTGGAGGGAAGGAGAGCAGGTACCAGTGCCTTTCCTCCCAGCCCCCTGCTCTAACCTCCTAGGAAAGCCCTCAGTCACTCTTCTCCTACTACCTTTCTGAGAGAATCATTTCTCACAGGGCCTCAAGAACCATGCTTCAGCTCCATTTTTATTCCCATACCTACCCAACAAGTCTGGTTCATCTGGGAGAGAATACTGGAGTCAAAGGAATTCAAGGACTCTATAGGAGGGTAGGGCCAAACTGGGGATCTTCCAGTACCCAACAACTTTATCTTCAGTATGATCAATAGCCCATAGCAAATGCAGTTCATCTTCTGGGAATGAATTTTTTCCTCCATTCTAACAATATAAAACAATCTAAGCAACTCTAAACTTCAATGCCGACCTTACCTCAGCCTGTCTGTATTTCTTCCTCCACCTCAGACTTCCCCCAGGCAATTTCCTGTCAGAGTAGACAAGCTTCTGGACTCCCCTTAATGTACCTCCCTGTTAGAGATTCAGAACTGCCTCCTCTGCCTGATCAATTTGCCAAAGAGACTAAGCTGCTTGTTGCAGAACCATCCCACTCCAGACCAAGAGACAAAAAGATCCATCTAGATCACAGAAGATCAAGGAGGCAGACATCCATGCTCTGTGGTGTACAGATTAATGTAAAAAAAAAAAAAAAAAAGTGAAACAGGTCTGGCTATGCCTACCTTCCAAAAAGTTTCCCACAACTATGAGGAGGATGAGGAAGATGGATATTTTCTGATAAAATAGAAACATTTTCTATAACATTTTCATAAAAAAGCAAAGTAAGTTCCTGTAGTCTTTATTCCAGAAAACATAGATGATAGATAGATAGACAGATAGATAGAAAGGGAGGGAGGAAGAAAGGAGGGAAGAAAGGAAGGAAAGAAGGGGAGAAAAAAGAATGAATCCCATGTCTGGTCACTTTGAAGAAAATAATAAGATCCCAAGAGGTTGAGTGACTAACTCAAGATCACACAACAGCTCATCAGACATAGAATCTTCATCTTCTTGTTGCCAAGTCAGTTTTCTTGAAACTACACCAAGCTTTTCCCTTACACAATGGAGAGAGGTAGGATAGGGAACAGTTAAGAATCAGACTTACTGTTCTATATCTCAACTCTGATGGCATGTGAGACCCCAGACCATTTACTTAACCTCTCCATGTCTCATGTCCTCATCTGGTAACAGAAATAATCATAGTTATCTATGTTATAGAACTGTTGTGAAAATTAAATAGAATAATATATCTTAAATACTGGTATATGTAGGCAGGCTATCAACACAATAGAACCAATATTATCATTAGCACAGTCCAATTGAAGCAGTCAAGCATTTGTGAGTCTTGGATGGCCTATTTCCACGAATTCGTTGGTTAAAACATAAACAAACAATTCCAAAAACCCTAAATGAGTTTGTAAGGTGGTGCAATGTGCAAACAATTTCCATAACTTTAAGGTTGGTGCCTGAATGTATATATTTCCTCTACCTTTTAGATACACTTTTCTCACTTCTTAAATACGCTTTAAGAATGGAGCTTCCCCAAGATTTTTTGGAGTAGGTAGGTACAAAACTTGTATAAGGATCACCACCTTAAATTTCCCTCACCAAATACCCCATGCCCTGCTCTTCACGTTAATTCCTGGATTTTATTATATTAGATGCTATGATGCCCCTGTATTTGAACCTGGACAGATACAACCACTGATGTCTATTACAAAACAGGACTCTTCTTTCCCTTTTCCACCGGCTCTCTCAGAATACAGTAACCAAAGCATAATAAGATCCTGCTTCCCAACCCTTATATTTGAATTACCAAATTCTCCTTTTAGGACAGTGGTTTTCAAACCTGGCTGTGTATCAGAATCACATGAAGAACTTTAGAGAGTACTGATGCCTCCATGCCAACCTTGGAGAGTGTGAGTCACTTGATCTGGGCTACAGCCTGGGCACTGGGCTTTTTCAAAGCTATCCCAAGAGACTCTAAAGCACAGACCAGGTTGAGAACTTCTGATAGAGGAGCTTCATGGGGGCTCCAGAGACTTAGAAGGCTGGGACTAGAGGAACCCCACTTAAGCAGCCACCCCTCTGGAAGGCTTCCCAGAATTCCCCACAATTGTGTTGACTACATCTCCCTCCCTCCCTCTCTTCCCTAGAACATCTCCTTTATAGCATCTCTTTTGATTTTCACTGGTTTGTTTCCATGTTCTAACCTCCATTCTTCACCACAAGCTCCTGAAAGCAGGGACCATCTCTCTCTCTCATCCCCGACACATCCAACAGAAACTGGATAAGGTTCTCCATGGATTATTGTTACATCAAACTGAAAGTGTTTATTCTTTCTTACTCCCTCAGCAAAGTAACCAGGCTAGAGCAACTCCATCCAGAAAGCCAGGACTAGGATGCTACAAGAGATCCCTTAAAAGGCACCCCCAAAGGCATCCTGTCAATGAACCTGCCCCGCATCAATAAGTCAGAGTCAGGTGTGGCAGCTCTGGTGCTGAGAGTTTATAACTCACCAAGTCTAGAGGCTCCTTGAGTGTGAATATAATTAAAGCCTCTGCATATTACCTCTTCCATTGTGCCTGGTGCTGGTCCTCGCTGGTTGTTCAGATAAGACAAGACTGATGAATGTGAATATGTCTGAAGTTAAAGCAGGCAGAAGATAATGAAAAAGACTGATTGGAAAGTCCTTATCAACTAAAGAGAGTTCTGAGATATACAGAGCATGAGGACTACAGAGCAGACCTGTCTTCCAAAGTCAAGGAAGTATAACTGCAGTTTCTGTCAACTCTACAGCCTTTTCCCCACAGACACAGGCGAGGGAGCAAGGCCACTTAAGCACAACTCAAGGAGGAATAATATTCTACGGGATTGATGTTCTCTGGAGTTGTGCAACTCAGCTGTCCTTGAATTCCCTGTGGTGGGAAGATTCACAGCACATGTAACACAAGGATGCTTCCATTATGAATAAACTTCAAACCAATCAAAATCACTAACGGTAGTAATTACGACTTCTTACAACAGGGTCCTTCCTGGTTCTTGCTCTGGGAACTCACTTCTCCATTCAGATCACATCATCAGTTTCTGAGTCCTAGCAGGCATTGGTGGTATAGTGGTGAGCATAGCTGCCTTCCAATTTCTGAGTCCTGCTCCAAGCTTCTTAGTCCTGTTCCAAGTTTCTATCGCCTCTCATCCCCAAGCTCTACCCACTAACCTTGCATCACAGAGAGTGTAAAACCACTGGAAAATGTGGTGGATCTCTACTTTGCAAATATTGTCTGCTGTCTTTATTCTTTGTTGTTGCTGTTACCTTGCTGTGATGAAACTAGGTTTGAGCTTCAACTCCCATCCTATAGCTGCCATGACAGAGGCTGGCTCACTCTTTAATATATCAGTCCAATATCACTCCCATTGTCCAAAGGCTCTTCTCAAGCCACTATGGGGTAGTGATGAAGGTGATTGATCTTGGCACTTGAATGTCTGGGTTCAAATCTCAAATTCACTACCTATAAGCATTGATACCTTCAGCAAGGAGCCATGCTTCCATATTGTGGGTGATGATAATAATAGTTATCTACCTCATAAGATTGTTATGGGGATTAAAATTTTTATCTTGTAGAGCAGTACCGTATACAAACATACCAATACCCTTGTAAGGCCTGAGGTTAGGTGAGACCGACTTAGCCAGAATCACATTCATAGGACAGGCAACACCTAGTCATCCTTCTTGAGTTCCCAAGAGGGGGAAATTCCACTCTTGTCTTTTTTCTTTCAGCCTAGAACTTACAACCTTCTAGAGAATGCCTTGGTTGATTTTTATTCCCTTTACTAATTAAATTTACTTAAAATCGAGATTATTTCTTAATGTTATCTTCCTGCTAATAAAAAATGTCCATCCCTCTGTGGATCTCCGATGGTGGCAACTCTCTGCACTGTCAGATTTCCAGTTCACCCTCTCAGTTCTCAGTATATTCTCAATGACTTCCTTCTTCAGGGACAACCTACCTATACCTACCCCAGAACTTAAAACTCAGGTGCAAATACTGAAACAAAGAAACTGAACCAGATACTGCCAGATAAGGACAGAAAGGGCAGGTTATATTTTAGATTCCCTCTAAGATGTGGCAACCAAACAGCAACGGGATGATGATACGTTCAATATGCTGATGAATGTTACCTCCAAGGCCCACTCTGACTCCCATTCTGTGTTTCTCCCAGAGATACATGCTGGGAAGTTATTTCCTGCTTAGTTGTAACTTAAAGTGACTTGTTCCTTTGAGTGGAGAAGATGCAATTTTGAGAGAAAACATTATTTCTAAGAACTTTTCAGAGCAACAAGCTACTGTGTTTCATCCACAAATGACTCATCTGAAGAGCTTTTAGATCCCAAACTGGCCAGGTCTATGGTCTAAAAATGTCCCAAAGAATTTTTTTTACTCCTTCAGCTTCCTGTCATTGGAAATTTTACCCACTTGTCTCCCACACCTCCTCTTGAGCACACCCCTATCCCTAGGGCTTGGTATACCACAACATGATGGATAGGGATGGGGGAATGATGGACATGCACCAAAACAGATGACCATGTCCTTTTATTCTGTTCAGAACCTTGTCTATACTCAACCAATACTTGCACATGTCCATACTCCCCTGACTTGTACCACTGTCTTATAAGGAACTTCTTGATTTTGCAGTAGATGAGTAACTTTGGACCCTGAGTTAATCAATCACCCAGTTCTGTCAACAAATGCTTCCAATGTACCTCTGTATGTCTCGGCTCATACAACCTTTTTAAGAAGAATGAGATTTGGGTGGGTAATAAGAAAGGTTAGGGTATTTGAGCAAGGAGGAAGATATGTAAGATCCAAGGTAGATAACTGGAGACTGGGGTCTCATGTCAAACTTGGAAATAAAAGTGAAAAAAATAAAAATGTGAAATGCTGAATAATGTTTGTGTTGAAACAGCACTAAATAGAAAGTGGGCAAAGATTTCTTAATTAACAAATGGACCATGAGCTGGGTGGCTCAGTGGGTTAAGTCTCTGCCTTTGACTGAGGTCATGATCTCAGGGTCCTGGGATGGAGCCCTGCATCAGACTCTCTGCTCAGCAGGGAACCAGTTTCCCCCCGCCTCTCTGCCTGCCTTTCTGCCTACTTGTGATCTATCTCTCTCTGTTAAATAAATAAATGAAATCTTTAAAAAAAAATGAATCTGGAGAGTGGGATGAACAGACCCCGTGCTCTGATTGGATGGCCAAAGCTATGGAGAAGTAGGAAAGCTTTCTGAAATCATGGGAATGCTGTGTGAACACTGTGTAAAACAAGAATGCGTAATGGAGGACAGAATTTAACCAGCTTGCTATCACTTCTGTAACAAATTACCACAACATGCATGGCCTAAAACAACACACATTTGTTGTCCTTCATTCCTGGAGGTCAGAAGACCAAAACAGATCTCATTAAGCTAAAATCAAGGTGTGGGAAGTCTGCACCCTTTCTAGAAGTTAGAATTTATTTCCTTGCCCTTTCCAGCTTCTAGAAACCCTTGGCATTCTTTGGCTTGTGGCCCCTTCCTCCATCTCAAGGCCAGCAACAGCCAGTTGAGTCTTTGTTCCATCCTGTCACTCTGACAGATTTTGGCCTCCCTCTTCTGTTTCAGAAACCTTGTAATTACACTGGGCCCCCCAGGTGATTCCCAACAACTTCCTTACCTTAAGATTAGATCATCAGCATTCTTAATTCCATCTGCTACTATAAGTCCCTTTTTCCACGCACAGTAACATATTCATGGGATCTGGGAATGATAATGTGAACATATTCGGGAGGGCCATTATTCCACCTACCGCAACAACCCTTTAAAAAAAGCATTAAGAGAACAATGACTAAGTGAGAGAAGAAAGCCCATATGTGGAGTGGAGATGTAGCCCAAGAGTTAGTTTAAATTAGGAATGACAAGTTGAAACAACTTTAGGACTAGTTCTCTGGAGGAACCATATCAGATCATACATTGGCTTTTAACTCAGGATTATTTGCCATGTTGTGGGGGAAGAAGGAGAGTTTTGTTACCTTTGTCTGTGTCTCCATATTAATTGGAGTAAAATTCTTGAACAAAGATTGCTAATCCACTCATCACTCAGGGAATAATTCAAGCACTGCCTTCCTGAGAAGCTCTCCCTACTTCACAGGCAGAATTAATTTCTCTTCCTTGGATCACTGTCCCTGGTGCTTTCCTTTCCAACAGTACTTATCATTCTGTAATGTAATTTCCTGTTTTTATGCCTGTCTCCCTACTGGATGATGAGGTCCTTTTGAGGACAGAGACCATGACTTATACATCTTTGTATTCTAAGCACCTAGCAAGGTGACTAGCATAAGAAAGGCGTTCAACATGTTTATTGAATGAAAACCTGTGGGTGAGTTAAGAGGATTCTGAACTACCTCCAGCCTTAGGGGAAGGTGAGATGGTGGTATTTGGGTTTGAACACTAGATGATAACTTTACAATGAGAATAAAACACACAAAATCTCTAATCTTGAGGATGCATCTGAGAGGGAGACAGGAAACTGAGAGGAATTAAGAAATGAGGAAATTTTCTTCCAACACTCTGCAGACTGAAAAAGCAAGGTCAAAATGCAGACAAGAAAATTTACCTGCTATGACTTTATACATTCCAGACCACACTTAGCATACAAATGAATGTTGAAAAAAAGACAAAACAAAACAAAACACCAAAACTACAGTTTTGGGAAGAGGAGTAGGGTGTTATATAACTTCTAAGCAGCCAAAACTTTCAGTCAATTGGTGATATATGTTAGAAAAATATTCTTCACGCACAGTTTTTTCCACATTTCTTTATGAATAATGTTAACATGATCTAGCTAGGAAGAAGAGCCATTTCTAAACTGCTTCCATCCTCCCTGGAAATACAAGACTGATTTGCAGTTTCATGGATTCCCACTTAATTTAGGGGGAAAAGGAAATGAAAACACTGACCCAGCTCTCTGCAAGAAGAAATGAAAGAGAGGAGTTGAGTAGAAAGAGAAGTGGATTATAACAGAATAAATATTCAAAGTTTCTTCCCCTCCCACTATCTCTCACCAAAATCTTTCTTCTCCCTCCACACCCATCAAACACATAGTTATTCTATTTTATATGCATTAGTCATTAAAAAGAGAAGAAGTTAGGTAATGGTTAAATAAACCTAAAGCTCAATACTAATAAAGACTGGTAGGAGAATTTGGCAATTACTAGTCTTTCTCAGTAATACTGGAATTTCTTCGATGTTATGCTTAACCTGCTCTTTTCCTCCCTGTTTGACACTATTCCCATACACACATGGTTTCGGCATCCATAGGCTCGTGGAACCCCAACCTGTTTTTCCTGGTCCCTCTATTCACTTACTTTTCCTAATTATCTGTTGCTCATTAAGTATGAGGAGAAAAAAAACGGACATCTACTAATTCTTTGCCAAAAAAGGAGTCTATTAAAGTAACTGATAAGGATTAAATGAAGAAGTTGCAGGAGAATTGTGAGGAAAATGTCCAGGAAACCACAGAAAAGTGTGTTTCAAGTACCCACGTAACAATAGCAAATATTACAAAAAGATATATATAGTAAATAGGATAAATGATATAGGCCCAAATATTTCCATTGTACATAGCACAAGAGAATTAGTTTCTAGAAATAATACATTTTCCTCCATAAAATTTATTTTTGTAGCATATAGTTCTAATACTCCATGGTCACCCCCAAATACATAAATTTAAGCACATGCACATACATGCACACACACACACATGCACACACCCCACATTCCTGTTGATGCCTCAAGAGAAAGAAAATGGAGTCAATTTTGACAACTGTTCCAGTAGATAAGAGGAAAAAAACAAAATACAGCTCTCTTTGTTGCTGTTTTCATTTTCATAAAGGTCAGTGGACCAGTTGGCTCCACTGATGTGGAAAGAAAAGCAGCTAAAACATTCAACCACAGAGCTAACATTTAGGGCATGGTTAAATTACACAACCCTGCCATTTTTGGAGCAAGACAGAAGGGTTTACCAACTAATCAAAGCTGGATTGTATTCATCAGGTAAATCTCATTTATTTCAGATTATCTCAGAATATGACTTTTATTAAGTTTAAAGACCTAAGGCTATGGATTGGAAGTGTTGTACCAAAGGAAAAAAAGAGAATAATGGGATATCAGCAATTACTCATTATTTGTAAAACATTTTAAATTCAATTCATCATGAGGTACGAAACATAATTATTATTATTCTAGTTTCCATATAAAGAGTCTCAGAACTTATATTACTAGAACATTCCAGGCAGAGGGATCAAGCTGAACGTAGGTAACGTCACGATGATAACAACAACGAAACTAAGAACCAAAGAGGAAGAGCTCTTAAATCACTGTCAGGTTTCCTACACACATAAACAAATCTGACTAGTTAAGTAAATTGGACAGACATACCACTCTGGAGAAAGACTGAGTCCGTGTGTAAGCTGGCTCACAATGGCCAGCCAGAACCTACTATGTGTATTTCTTTCCAGTTCTGTGTTCAGTAACATCATGACGGCATTTTGAAAGCAATCTTAATGGGAGTATTTTTCTCCTGCTTTATTGAAGTATGACAAATAAAAATTATATGTATCTAAGGTGTACAATGTGATGTTTTGATATATGTATACATCATGAAGTGGTTACAAAAATTAATTAAAATATCCAATCCCTCACATAGTTATACACTTCTGTGTACATGTGTGTTAACACTGAAGATTTACTCTCTTAACATATTTCAAGTGTTGAATACATTATTATTAACTACAATCACCATGTTGTACATTAGGTCTTTAGACATATTTAACTTATAACTGAAAGTTTCTACACTTTGATCAATATCTCCCCTTGTCACCCACCTCCCATCTCTGGTAACCACCACTCCACTCTCTGTTACTATAAATTCAACTTTTTTTTTTTTTTTTTAAGATTCCACATCTATGTGAGATCATGCAGTATCTGTCTTTCTGTGTCTGACTTACTGCACTTAGAATAATGTCCTCCAAGTTCATCTGTG
Organism: Mustela nigripes; assembly: GCF_022355385.1. Lineage (NCBI taxonomy): Eukaryota > Metazoa > Chordata > Mammalia > Carnivora > Mustelidae > Mustela > Mustela nigripes. The sequence continues at coordinate 16,744,352 of NC_081560.1, forward strand.
TTGTCACCAATGGCAGACTTTCCTCTTTTTTTAAGTTGAATGATATTCCATTCAGTGTGTGTGTGTGTGTTTATGTACATATCTCACATTTTCTTTATCTCTTTGTCTGTTGATGGATACTTAGTTGTTTCCATGTCTTGACTATTGTGAATATTCCTGCAATGACATTGGAGTACAGGTATTTCTGTACTGTACTTTTTGAGGTAGTGATTTTATTTCCATTAAATATGTACCCAAAAGTGGGATTGATAGATTGTATAGTAGTTGTGCTTTTATTTTTCAGAAACACCTCGATATTGTTTTCAGTAATGGCTGTAACAACTTGCATTCCCACCAACAGTGTATAAGGGTTCCATTTCTCTACACCTTTGTCAACAGTTGTTATCTTTTGACTTTTTGATAATAGCCATTCTAACATCCTAAGCGAGAAAATATTTAACTATGGTTTTGATTTGCATTTCCCTGAGTGTTCAATGATGTTGAGCATTTTTTCATATCCTGTTGGCCATTTGTAGGTCTTCCTTGGAAAACAGTCTATTGAAGTTCCTTTGCCCAGTTTTAAACCAAGTTAATTGATTTTTCCTATTGAGTTGTAGAAGCTCTATATATATCTTGGATATAATCTCCTTATCAAATAGAAGGTTTGCAACTATTTTCTGCCATTCCGTAGGTTGCCTTTTTATTTTGTTGGTTGTTTCCTCTGCTGTGTAAAAACTCTAGTTTAACGTTGTCCCTCTTGTTTCTTTTTGCTTTTGTTGCTTGTGTTTTTGGTGTTTCCTCCATTTTGTTCTCTGGGGACCTTATTTTGCTTCAGTCTTATCCCCAGTCCTGCCTCATTGTCAAAAGAATCAGCCAAATCCATTACCTTCAATCAAATTATAATTAAATTACTTTCCATGAAAAGATGACTTCATCTTTCGATTTAAATTAACAAGTCATACATATTGCCTTGAGAGCCATCTCACCCCTGCATACTAAAGTGTGCTGTTAAAATCACCTGATCTGTGAATAGGTCAATAGAAGGGTAGAAGCCAAGCAGTAGGAAAATGAGCTTGACCATGAGTGTGTTAACTAGACAAACTAAGGTGCTATGACTCCAGCATTCCTTACATGCCCTTCCTCTGCTTTGTTTTCAAAGAACTTTCCCTTAAGAAGGAAAGGACAGTAATCAGTGTCCCTTTAAATCATCAACAAGTTGGCTCCTGCTCCAGGCAGCAAGGAGAGACTGACAGTCGGGGAAGAGAGTGCACACATACAGGCACATGGCTGTTATTGACGGGTTCCCCTTTCTTCTCAGTTATATGTTGTTTTGTTTTTTGTTTTTTACCAAGTAATTTCATGTATTTTTTTCCAGCATTTTCATATGTGAAAAACAGGAACTGGGCCTATCCATGTCATTGCAATCTTCCAATAGTCCAGATATGTCACTGATTTCATAATAATTAAATGTCAGTGGAGAAACAGACTAAGAATATTATTTATGTATTGCTGAATAGAAAATTATACCAAACTTGAGGTCTTAAAGCAGCAGTAGATACTTATTATTTCTCATGATTCTTATAGGTTGAAAATTCGGGAGTGAGTTGGCTAAGTGGCTCTGGCTCAGGGTACACCTGAGGCTGGTTGTCCTTACATTCTTTAGAGGGGCTATTGTTTCCCCAAATGGTTCTCTGGCTTCATGATGAAGAACTTCAGAGTTTCTCTTTGCCCAAAAACCTATTTCTTCCTTTTAGGATGTCTGCTGTCTGAAGAGGCTAAGAATTTTCAAATTCACCAGGCCCCGCCTCCTTCACATATGACAATTTTTTTTTTTTTTCTAATTGGCTTGTCTCTCTCCTCTTGCCTTTTCCTGTAAGCCACAGAAGGAAATCAGAAGGCATTTTCCATACTCCTTCTGGAGCTCTCCTGACCTAGATAACCCAATTCTTTATGGTTCATTTTCCATATTACCACAGGTGATAATGTAGCTGAACTCCCTGCCATTATTGGACAATAATTCCCTTTCCTTTAGTTCCCCAAAACAGTTTCCCTCACTTTCCTTAAAGGTCTCACCAAAAGCCTTCTGGAGGGCATTCCCATTTCTGTTAACAGTCTCTTCAAGAAGGCAGTTTGGCTCCCTTCACACACTCTTTAAAGCCTTTCCAGTATCTACCTCCCATCCAAATCAAACACCAATCCCACAGACTTAGCTTTTTCTTACAAAAGCACCTGATGACCAAAATCTGTATTAGTTAGCTATCACTGCATAAATATCACCCTAAAACCTAGTGCATTAAAACAACAAGGATCATGTACTACCTTTCACAAGGTCTGCAGCCGAGGAGTTTAGGAGCAGCTCATTCGGATGGTTCTCAATTAACATCTATGCTAAGGTTGCCATCAGAGGCCCGCCAGAACTTTTGTCATCTGAAGATTTGACCAAAGCTGGAGGGCTGGCTTCCGGTGTGACTCACTCTCATACCAGGTTGGCATTGGCCTGTGGCAAGTCTCAGTTTTTCTCCATGTGGATCCCCCCACAGGCAGCATGGTAAGTCAGGTACCCCAGAGTGAGCAGTACAAGAACCAGAGCTTATGAGGAAGGAGTTGTGAGCTCTGTGTGACCTAGCTTTGGAAGTCACATAGCATCATGTTTGCCACATTCTATTTGTTGGAAGGGAGTCCCTAAGTCTGGCCCATAATCGAGGGGAGGTGAATTAAACTCCACTTTTTGAAGCAAGACCTATATCCAGGAGTTCATGAACCTATTTTAAAACTACCACCCTTAGAACACTATAATGACAGGGCTCCTGGGTGGCTCAGTGGGTTAAAGCCTCTGCCTTCGGCTCAGGTCATGATCCCAGGGTCATGGGATCGAGCCCCACATCAGGCTCTCTGCTCGGTGGGGATTGTGCTTCCCCCTCTCTCTGCCTGCCTCTCTGCTTACTTGGTCTCTCTCTGTCAAAATAAATACATAAATAAATAAATAAATAAATAAAAAGAACACTATAACAAACTTATGTTAATAAATTGCATTTCTTACACATTTTTATTTGAAGAAAAAAGTTTATATTCCTTCAAGAATCTAGAAGACAGAATAAGATTAAAGGGTCAGAAGAATTATGTTGACTCTCCACACCTGCATTTTCTCCTCTTCTAACAGAAGGATGGGTGCTGTGATGAGCAGGTCTGTGAGCACAGAAGGCCAAACTGTCAATCATACTTGCACAAAATAGAACACTGGCTGGATGCCAAACTCTGCTAATGACTAGCAAGGAATGCCGAAAAGGGTCTACTGCATACACCACATAGATATTTGTGTGGCCCTAATTCCCATTTGCACACTGGGATGCCATGTATTAGCATGACCTATAAATTAACATAGATAAATCACTTGGTTTTGAGGTCTCTCCAGTCTTATAGTTCATCTTCTACCTTTAAGTGTAGCTGCAAATCATCAAGCCACAAAATGAAGGTTTACTTCCCAAAAAACTATCCAGACATCCCCCACAATATTCCTTAGTTTAGAAATCAGCACACTATAAATTCCTCTAAGACCTTCTTTGTCTTCAAACTTCCAAATTCCACCAGTCAATGCTGACAAACTGCCAGCAGAGTCTTGGAAGAAGGAGACTGACGGTCAATGCTCTCTTTCTTAGTAGACGCCAAGGAAATTCACAGAGGGTGGTTCGTTGGACACCCACCTTCTCCCTTGTTCATCTTCCCATTTAACCACCCTAATTCCATATTATAAATGGGCACTCATGTAAAACTCCTTCTGCTTTATTTACACTTCCTTTGAGAATTTAAAAGTAAACTTTATCATTATGTTATTATGGAAATAGATGATAGAAGTGGTCACAGGATCATTTCACTGAGGAACCTGGACCTTTGCGGTGCTTAATCACCCATACACTATGATTGTGAGGCATGGTTCCTTGTTCACAAGGCAGTTTATGTGAAGGGCTCTCAGAGAGCGAGAGAGAGAAATTTAAATATAATTTTAACTCACTAAAACTCTGTGTTCACTACTAATTGAGTTTTTGGCTAGAGAAATTCAGTAGGTGCATAGAGTGCCCCGGAAAAATTGTGACACTAACATGTAAAACTTGCTTGAATTACACCTAATACATTATTTATCTTTGATCATCTTTTCACATTCTTCACCTTCATCTGTTCCCCGATTCTTCACTGTTGTTCATTTCCCCACTCACTTTTAAATTCTCTTCGCTGCCACACCTCCACCACCCTGCAATTCACTTTCTGTGCCCCAAACAGTCACCTCTGCCTTAAACACCATTATGATCAGTTTTAAGGTATTAAAATATTCATGAGAATAGAAGTATAATCTCTTTAATACCAAATAACTCCTCTGACAATGGCCAGGCTTGGGGAAAACATAATTAAGAAGTCAGCTAGAGGAGTTTCTAAGGAAATTCATTTTAAATGAATGGAGGTAATTAATCAGTAAGAACAAATACCTGATGGAAAGAGAGAGATTGCTCTTGTGACTGGAAAAGAGCAATGAAGTCAGGATTCAGGATAGTGTCCAGTGTGCATACTGTAGTGGTAATCTCTCCTCTCTGGCCTTAGAGTAGCTAAATAGAGCATAAAGAAATCTTGCCATGATTCAGATAAATACAGATTAAGCAAACTGAATAGAGGACAGCAGCACTGGACAGCTTGTAGAGACTCTCAGTTAAAGTAAAATAGTAGGAACTTCAGCAAGGAGAAGCAGTTTCTAGGGGTCTCAGAGCCATGAAGAAGCCTCAAACAAGCAAGAAACTATTGAGAATACATTGTTAAACTCAAATACAGGTACAGAACAAGGGTTGGATTAGGTAAATTTTGAAAACAGTAAAAAATTAGTAAAATGATTATCAACTTATTCCAGGTGTACATGTCTATTTTAAAACTGTTTTAAGCTATAGCATAGTCATGTAAATAAATATTTTAATATCAAACAAAGTTAGAGGTGCAAATCCAGTTACCCATGCCTCTGAGAAGGCCAACTATTTAATAGACCATTCATAGAAGAGAGTCAATCAACTTTGCCAGAGAGCAGTTCATCTGAAATGTAGCTACACCCACTCTCTCAGTTCTCATCTTGCCCATATTACTTTCTAGCATATGGTAGGCCTTATTAGATATCCTTGACCTTCTACCACCCCTCCCCTCAAATATTCCCTCTTGAGGGTAGGATTTTACCGACTTTGTTCACTATCATATTCCTAGCACTTGGAACAGCGTTTGCATGTGAAAAAAGATTCAATAAATATTAGTTGAATTAATAAACTGTAGGTTTAGGATATTAAAAACATTCTTATGTATCCCATCTGTTGCAATCCCCAAAACACATGAAGCAATGGCAGCATTCAACCTCAACTTCCCACTTCTACTTTACTGCTGTGCCTCATCTTGTTCTCCATTTCCATCCTGAGTTTACTCATATCCTTTCTCAGACACTCTCACTCCAAACTCAAGTACCTTTTTTTTTCTACAACATCTCAAATGATCAAAAATCATTGATTATCCTGGAAATTGACTGACTAAGAAACACATAGGTAAATTTTCCCCATAATCACAATAAGGAACATCTTCCTTTTTCCTGTCTATTAAGAAGTTTGTGTCAAACATCAATCAAGCATGAGCATGACATAAGGTACCAGGGATGCAAAAAGAAATAGATACTCACATTTACCAAGATCAAAGTAACATGAGCAGTGAGCTTTGTGTTCCCCTGAGAAAATAAAGTTCTGTACGCCCATATTCCAATTGCAAATCTGATTCTGACAGTGATCTTCAATTCTAAACTTGAAAATTCCTTGCTTTTTGATTTTTGAATTCTTTTGCTTTCTTTCTCATATCTTTTTACTTAAAACCTGTATTGCACAATGATAACTTGCCTATGCACACCTCTGTGTATGACTACCAACTCCAAACACTCTTATCATGGAAACACAATAGTAGGCTCAGATTCAACTTCACCCAACTTCCAATTCACATACTTTTAATGATACAGACTGAATATTTGTTTCTCCCTCCTCCAAAATTTGTGTGTCAAAATCTATCCCTCCAATATGATGGTATTAGGAGGTGGGGCCTTTGGGAGGTAATCAGGTCATGAGGAGAGAGCCCTCATGAAAGAGATTATAAAAGAAGAATCTGGAGAGCTCCCTTTTTCCTTCTGTCATGGGAGGACACAGTGAGAAAACAGCTATCTATGAACCGGAAAACCAGATCTTACCAGACTCCAAACTGCTGGCACCTTGATCTCAGACTTTCCTCCTTCCAGAATGTGAGAAGTAAATTTCTGTTGTTTATAAGCCACGTGGTCTAGGGCACTTTTTTTTTTTTTTTTTTTTTTTTTTTTTTGGTAGCAGTCTGTGAGACTAAGACATATAAAGATGCAAAGAAAGACAAGATCTAGCATGAATCACACAAACAATATCTGAAATGTCACAGTAATGTCTGCTAATGACAAGTTAAAATTTAAGTTAAAAAGTAGTTCCTGAGGAACTTTTAGGACTCAAAGACTGCCTTAAAAGCACACTAAGCCATAACTGCTCTGAACTTCTTGGATCTGTGCTCTGAGACAAAGAATCATATTAGCTCTTCTCTCTTCAGGCCCTTGGACTTTATACTGCAGAATATAAATCGCTGATACAGAAGATGAGTGTTGATGTACTGTAGCCTCAAGTGAAATGACATAACAAGACAAGAATAGAAAAAATAATGAGAAACTGAAAAGCCCTTTGAGGAGCATGTACTGGGAAGGGAAGGAAGGGGCTTGTTACAGAACACATGGAAAATGGTGACATGCTCTGCCTGACTGTGGCCCAGTCAGCGAACTTGAGAGAATTCTGTAGACTTGTTCCAGATAAATGCTTGCTGGGCCCTAAAAACTGGAGTACATTTCAAGGCATTATTTGAGAAAGAATACAGTCAAGGACCAGTGTGGAAAATGAGAGGGACTAAGGTTTTCCAGAAATACTATTTACTATCAAGCTTGAGTTGATTTCTTCTCCTTTAAAAATTAATAAAATAGAAGTGGTATCAAATTTGGAAAAATACTTAGTAGAGGAAAAGTCCTTATTTTGCAAAAAACAAGTATAAATTATCCACTCAGATAATAAAGTAAGACAAAAGCAACTTGTGCAAAAGATAAGTGAGCTGGGGAGGGAGATAGCTCAAATGAGGAAAGACTACAGGGTCGCCTAAAATACAGTCATAGAATTGGAATCTATAAATATATCAAAGACAGAACAAATGCTACTGAAAAGAAAATCAGTAACATGGAGGACAAACTTGAGAAGGACTTTGAGAATATAAACCAATATTTTTAAGGTACAAATGATAAGATTTATGAAGATTATTATAAAACTATGTTACATGGATATGGAAATGCACACAATCTCAGAAGGAAAACAAAACCCAAAATATTAAAATCATAATTTACATTAGAAGAAAATGTCCTTAGATCAAAGAAAATGGGTAAAGTCTGCAAACTAGAAGAGCCAGCCCTGTACCAAGGGAAAACCAGGAAACACACGTTTAGGTATAACCTGGTGGATTTTTTAAAAGTTGAAGAAAATATGTCAGGATCCAAGCAAGAAAAATACAGTCATCTTCAAAATAAAAAGTATCTTCAGGAGGGTGGAGTCAAGATGGCAGAAAAGTAGCAGGCTGAGACTACTTCAGGTAGCAGGAGATCAGCTAGATAGCTTATCTAAAGATTGCAAACACCTACAAAAATAATGGGAGATTGAAGAGAAGAAGAACAGCAATTCTAGAAACAAAATCAACCACTTTCTGAAAGGTAGGACTGGCGGAGAAGTGAATCCAAAGCAACGGGAAGATAGACTGCGGGGGAGGGGCTGGCTCCTGGCAAGCAGCGGAGCAATGGAGCACAAAATTGGGACTTTTAAAAGTCTGTTCCGCTGAGGGACATTGCCCCAGAAGCTAAACTGGGGTGAAGCCCATGCGGGGTCATCATGGCCTCAGGTCACACAGGGTCACAGAAGAATTGGGGTGTCTGAGTGTCACAGAGCTCGCAGGTATTAGAACAGGGAAGCCGGCTACAGAGACAGAGCCGAGGAGTGAACTCTCAGCTCCGGGTTACCTTGAACTGGTCGCAGGCTCGATGAGCTCAGAGCGCATCTGGAGGCCAGGGAGACGCTATTATTGGGCGCTGTTCTCTGAGGGCGCACTGAGGAGTGGGGCCCCGGGTTCTCAACTCCTCTGGGCCAGAGACTGGGAGGCCGCCATTTTCATTCCCGTCCTCCAGAACTCTACGGAAAGTGCTCAGGGAACAAAAGCTCCCAAAAGCGAACAGGAGTGGATTACTCAGCCCAGCCCCTGGTAAGTGCAGTGCAATTCTGCCTGGGGCAAAGACACTTGAGAATCACTACAACAGGTCCCTCACAGAGAAGATCAACAAGGAATCCAGCCAGGTCCAAGTTCAGTTACCAAGGAGTGCAGTTTCAATACCAAGGAGAGCAGCAGAATTCCAGAGGAGGAGAAAGCAAAGCACAGAACTCATGGCTTTCTCCCCATGATTCTTTAGTCTCACAGTTAATATAATTCTTTTTCTTCTTCAATTTTTTTTCTTCTTCTGCTATTTTTTTTAACTTTTACCATTTTTAACGTTTTTAAACCAGTTTATCTAATATATATATTTTTCTTTTTTATATTTTTTTCTTATTCGTTTTCTTTCTTTAATTGTTTTCTTTTTTTTTTTT
>NC_081560.1:16763068-16782360 GCF_022355385.1 Mustela nigripes
TTGAGCACAAGGCTTGAAGCCTCCCCCTGGGTGGTAATGAAAGACCCTCGATCCGCACCCAAGAAGCAGACACCAAGCCTCCACTGGATGCAAGTTGCAAGAGGTTTATTGGTTACATAGGTGCCTGCGGACGCATCAGCCTTTGTGGACTGAGCACGCCGGGCTAGGTTGGGGAACAGATTATATAGGGCAAGAGTTGAGGTGGCGGGAAGCGGTGGCGGGAAGGGGTCTTACAGAAGCAGATGCATGGTTACAGGAGTCTTATTGATTAATTTGAATCAAGCATGATTGGGCGTTGGGGTCAGGGCGTTCTGGTGGTTCCTTGGGTCAGCACTCTGGAAAGTTCCAGTTACATTTTACTTTTCATTTGTCTTTTCTTTTGACAGACCGGGTGATCACAGACATCCTGTTTGTGCAGGATATGTGTTGCCACGGCTATAGGAATAATAGGTTACTTAAACAAGCCTTTAGCAAGGGGAGAGGGGTCTTTCAGTAACAAAGCCTCAGACCCAGCCCAAAGTGCCCGCATCTGTTATTTTGGTGCAGACGTCTGATGTTCTCACCTCTGCTTTACTGACAACACCGCTCTCTGTGCTGAGGGCACAGTCCAGAAATTGCCAGACTCCAGCCATAGGTGTGCCCTGTTCCAACTATGTGTCTTGGGTATGAGGTCATCTTGACCTCCAGGAAGCCCAGCCTGGCTCAGAGTGTTTTCCAGTCCTAGTGAAGGCCTCTGCCACCCTCTGGCCACTGCATCCCACTCCCCAGAATCCCTTAACCCTGGGTGCAGCACAACCCGATGAACTGATCAATGCCCTCTTCAGTGGTCTCCTTTCCTAGATTTTCAACCGTTTCCTCCCCAAAGCAATCTCCTCTCCCCAGAATGCTGCTCTCTCCTGACCTTTCCATTCATTCTTTTCAGATTTTTCAAACTTCTCCTCTAGAGCAGGCTTCTCTTTTCTGATGCATAATTAAAAAGACTCACTATAGACTTTCTTTTTCTCCAAAGGACCTCTCTGTCTGCATAGGTGAATTCAAAGGTGAATTCAAATTCAAAAGCAGAAAGTACTTGAAACTGAAATTACACTTTTTTCCAGACTTCTATTCTTCCATTATATCTTAGAACAAATTTTTATTCATGACTGAAGCACCAAGTACTGTATTCTATGCTGGCCTGTTCCTCAGCAGTTTCTGTGAAATAGAGAAACAATCATGGAAAATATACAAGCTAATCTTTAGTCTTACCCAGAGATCTTACAGATTCTCTGTAAGTCCTAGCATGTATTTGATAGTAAATAAGTATATGTTGGCTGAATATAGACATATGTATATGTCTATATTCAACGTCTGTGTATGTATATATATATATACATATATATAATTATATGTATATGTATGTTATATAATATATAATATGTTATATTATATATTATATTATATATTATATTAATATATAATATGTTATATTATATATTATATTAATATATAATGTTATATTATATATTATATATAATACATAACATTAAATATAATGTTATTAATATTATATATAATAATGTTAACAATATTAATATATAATGTTAACATTATATAACAACATATAATATATGTTATATATACTATAACATATAATAACATTATATATATATAAAATACATATATTATATATATAATTATATATATATTATAGTATAATCCCAATTTCTGTGCATATAAATACATACACACACCCATATATATATGTGTATATATATATATATATAGTTTTTAGTTATGTCTTTTAGTCTGCAAAACTATACTAGTAGAATTTTCCTAGACCTTAACTGTTATCATTCCATAGTATTTTAAATATAGATGTAACATAAATTATTTAATTACTTCCCTATCATTAGCCATTTGGGCTCTTTTTATACTGTCGTGGATTCCCTGGTCATGAATATTTGTCTGCATGTCACTTAACTCCTGTGGATACATTTCCGAAAGCAGAATTAGTAGATTAGAAGATTTAGAACAGTGCTCTGTGCTTAGTGAATATTCATTAAAAATTTTTGAATGATCTGAATAAAGATTTTGATGCTTATTTCTGAACTGTCCTTCAGGAAGATTGTACTTCTGGGTGTTTCCCTCCAGGGCTACCCCTGCTGCCCTCAGGGGCCTGAATTTCACTGTATCCCTTTTTGTATTTAGTATTATCTTTTAGCCTTTGTTAATATTATGGGTGAAATTGTGTTTTAAGAAAAAGAAGACTTATTTCTTTGAGTGCTAGTGAGTTTGCCTGTGCTTGTCAATTGTCTGCTTGCGTGTACAGCTTTGCAAGTCTGTTCACAGTTTGGTGAGATAGGGCCACTCACACACTTGGCCTGAGTTCCTATACTCTTGAGGATGTAGGCTGAATCATGTCCTTTCCCAAAATATGTTCTGAATAGTTGCAGGAGAAAGACAAATAGTGGGAGAGTTCACTGTATGTAATGTTAAAGTTATATAGTGACAGACATTTTACGCGATGCTCACCAGTCTCATTTCCTCTTCCTGAACACATGGGAAGCCTACATTTCCTGGCCTCGCTTGAAGTGAGGGTCCTATGTCTCCGGTCTGGCCAAGGAAGCTTGAGTGCAAGTGATATAAATCCACTTTTGTTCTGACCCTTAAAAATGTCTCCATCAAAGCTTTGGCTTTCCGCTTCCTCCTTCTGGAAGATATCAGAGGTCATATATTTAGCACACAAGGCCTCTGAATCCTAGAGTTTCTGCCAAAAGGAACTGTCCAAACTGCATTGGCTGTTGAGCGAGCAAGAAAGGACCTTCTGTTGTATCAAGTCACTGAGCTGCTGGAATTATCCAGCATAGTAGCTAGCGTTAACTACCCCACCCAGCATATATACTGGAGGGCTCACAGATGGATGGAAAATCGAGAGGAACTAATGATTTGAAGGAAAGTGGTGCTCAAAACCTTGAAGGCAGAAGGAGAGGGTCTGAGGAAGTAAGGGGCCGGAGTATGCATGTGTATGACAGACAGTACTGGAATGCAGTATTTTGGAGTTTAGAGTAACTTCAGGGTCTGGTGATAGATTTGAATGTTGGAAGAAAAACATGGTGAAGGTCCCTAAAGGGTAAATCACCCAAGAAGAATGACACAGGAACCATTTCTAAATGGATATCTTTTTGCATGTCATCCTTGTGTGGGGGCCACACTAATCTTTTCTGTATTGTGTAATTTTTTTTAGTAGTGTGCTCCAGAAGGGAGCACTAAATAGATATCTTTTTTAAAAATTATTTATTTATTTATAGAGATCACAAATAGGCAGAGAGGCAGGCAGAGAGAGAGGGGGAAGCAGGCTCCCCGCTGAGTAGAGAACCTGATGCGGGGCTGAATCCAAGGACACTGAGATCACGACCTGAGCTGATGGCAGAGGCGTAACCCACTAAGCTACCCACGTGCTCCTAAACAGCTCTTTTTAAACTGCCTTAAACTTAACATGGGTATGCTTGCTCAGCTTCATGTGTGTGCCCTAGACCCAAAGTTTTCAGTTCAAAATCATAGCATTTTTGGATACTTATGAATACTTATTAGAGTAAAAAAAAAACTATCTACACAGTGATGTTTATATGGTAATGAAGTACTATATCATTGTTAAGAATTTCTTCTTAATAATTAAAATCTTAAAAAATTAATGATATATTTATTTTATAATTATAAAATATTTAAAGATTAACTATGAAATATTTTAAAAATTAATAATAATTATTTATTAACTTCATGTAAACCCAAGTTTTATAGGATGTTGAACCCTTTTTGGAATGTGGCCACATGCGAGTTTCATCACACCATAGAGCAGTCAGTCAATCATGAAACCCAGTTTGCTCAGGCAGATCCAGTGTATGTTTATTGGACGAGCTTAACTACTAATGGCCCCTATTTTCAAATGCAAAAAGTGTCCTGATGGTCAATCTGATCTATATTCAAAGACAACAATTTGATATGGTCTGAAGTTTGTTTTAATTGCTAAGCTAAGTAATTATTGAGTGCAGTTATGATGTTAATGAGGCTTGAACTTTTAATACTTTGAAATGTGCTGTAAGGTTTCATCATGGTATAATTTGCATATGAATTTTTTTTTTTTTTAAACTGTGAGGCCATTGTACCTCTCTGGCAGTTATAGGACATTTATAGAACAGGCTACCAATCTTTGAATGACTCAATTTCCAGTTAGCGGACAAGTGTGGCTTTGGGTATGCCTTAACTTATTTCTAGCTCTCTCTAGCAGTGCAACATACACAGGGACTCATTCTGGACACAGATCAAAAGAATATAGGCCCTAAATACCTTAAGAGGGGCCATTACTTTCTAACTGGGAAAATCTTAATATTAGTGCTTTTTTTTATTGTTATTCATTCTAATCTTTCTTTTCAGTTTTAATTGGACAATTCATTCCTGAAACTATACATGAGGAAAAAATATTTCCACTAATTGATGGAATGAGACTCTCCTGCTCCCACACAACCAGGTCCCAGATGGACTTCTAAGTAGGCCACTGCCACATCAGCCCATAATCTAGGTTAGGAAAATTAGGCCTCTGACTAAAATTGTTTGACATTTTATTAATGAATACTTCTCTGATTATAAAATGGGTACATGTTTAATGTAGAAAAGGCTGACAAGACAGAGGAGTAGAAAAAGGAAAAATGATTCAAATTTTAACATATTTTATTTGCCAATTATTATTTTTTGTACATATTTTGTACATATTACATTTTTCAACAGTTTGTTTTTCTATACAGAAATACACTTTAAAAATATTTTTGGAGGAACACCTAGGTGGTTCAGTTCGTTAATCATTGGACTCCTGATTTTGGCTCATGTGATAATCTCAGGGTTGTGAGATCAAGCCCTCAGTGGGGCTCCATGCTGGGCGTGGAGCCTGCTTAGGATTCTTTCTCTCTCTCTCCCTTTGCTCCTCCCCCAAATTTTCTTTAAAAAAAGAAAAAAAAAATATATATACACACACACACACACACACACACACACGTATATTTGGAGTCATATTACATTAACGTATTTGTGTATAGCTTTCTTTTTGCTCACTGCCTTATGGCCCACCAGTTGTACTCAGGAATTTATCCCAGAGAAATAAAGACTTATTTTCACCCAGAAACCTGAGCATGGATGTTCACAGAAACTTTGCTCTTAATCTTTGAGAACTTTAAACTACCCAGATTTCTTTTCTTTTCTGTTTTTTTTTTTTTTTTACTTCTTTTCAGCATATTCATTGTTTTTGCACCACACCCAGTGCTCCATGCAATACGTGCCCTCCCCAATACCACCACCTGGTTCCCCCAACCTCCCACCCCCTGCCCCTTCAAAACCTTCAGGTTGTTTTTCAGTGTCCATAGTCTCTCATGGTTCACCTTCCCTTCCAATTTCCCTCAACTCCCTTCTCCTCTCCATCTCCCCATGTCCTCCATGGTATTTGCTCTGCTCCACAAATAAGTGAAATCATATGATAATTGGCTCTCTATGCTTGACTTATTTCACTCAGCATAATCTCTTCCAGTCCCATCCATGTTGCCACAAAAGTTGGGTATTCATCCTTTCTGATAAAGGCATAATACTCCATAGTGTATATGGACCACATCTTCCTTATCCATTCGTCTGTTGAAGGGCATCTTGGTTCTTTCCACAGTTTGGCGACCATGGCCATTGCTGCTATAAACATTGGGGTACAGATGGCCCTTCTTTTCACTACATCTGTATCTTTGGGGTAAATACCCAGGAGTGCAATTGCAGTAAACTACCCAGGTTTCTTACGATGATTGAATGGTCAAACCAACTTTGGTTCATTCATATCAGGAATACCGGTTAGCAATAATAAGTAATCACTGATATATGCAGTAACTTAGATGAACATCCAGGAAATTATGCTGAGTGAAAAAAAGTTAGTCTCAAAAGAATCATTAGTGCTGAGATCCTCTTGTAAAACTTTGCTGAATTATTCTAAGTAGAAAATGGATAATGGATCAGTGGTCACCAGAGGTTAAGGATGAGGGGAGGAAGGCATGGATAGGGTTTTACCACAGAAGCAGCCTGTGGTAATATTTAAATTTCCTGATTTTGATGGTGGCTAAGCAGATCTACACGTGGGCTATAATTGTCTAGAACTGCGCATACAAGTGCATGTATACCACTGGTGAGGTATGAGTAATCTCTGTGCTCAGTACCAATCTCAATTTCCTGGTTTTGACCCTGTACTACAGTTTTGCAAGAGGTCATCTGTATTGGGGGTGACTGTATTATGCATACACAGGCCCTCCCTGTACATTTCTTAATAGCTTCCTAGAAATCTATAATTATTTCAGAATAAAAATCTTTGAAAAAATGTTGGGACGCCTGGGTGGTTCAGTTGGTTAGATGGCTGCCTTCGGCTCAGGTCATGATCCCAGTGTCCTGGGATAGAGTCCCACGTCGGGCTCCTTGCTCGGCAGGGAGCCTGCTTCTCCCTCTGCCTCTGCTGCCCCTCTGCCTGCCTGTGCTCTCTCTCTCTCTCCCTCTCTCTCTGATAAATAAATAAAATCTTAAAATAAAAAGCTTTTAAAAAATGAATTGCTTATTCACATTAAAAATATTAGTGTAATGTTGAAAAAATTTAGGAAGATATACGTATTTTTTAGTTCTGGGAGGTATGCTGAATTGGTATGGGGGTGGAGCAAAGGATACATTCTGCCTTGTTTAATTGTGCTACTTTTAAAAATGTGTTATGAGCCTGTGTTGTTTTTGCAATTTAAGAAATAAAAGAATAATTTAAAACTAGGTATCCAAACATATACCCATTTCTTAGTTAACCTTTTTCTATTTTTTTTTTTTTAAGATTTTGTTTATTTATTTGACAGACAGAGATCACAGGTAGGCAGAGAGTCAGGCAGAGAGAGGAGGAAGCAGGCTCCCTGCTGAGCAGAGACCCGGATGTGGGGCTCCATCCCAGGACCCTGGGATCATGACCTGAGCTAAAGGCAGAGGCTTTAACCCACTGAGCCACTCAGGTGCCCCTTTTTCTATTGCTTTTATACTTAGTACTCTCCTTATAGAAATTAGATACTCACCTACACTGTCTTATGATTTTTTATGCTTTAGGGTTTTTTTTTTTAAACCTTTACTGCCTAATCCATTTGTAAATTTTCTTAGTGTTTAACATGGGATTTTTACCTAACTCTAAATCATTTAAAAATACCTAACTGCTGTTCTAGCTCCATTTGGCCTTTTAATTTATTTTGATGTCACATTTATTGTATATTAAGTTCTAATATAGACCAGGGTTTGTTTTGGATGATCTATTCAGTTTTTGTACTACATGGTTCTAATGATTGTAGTTGCATGATTTTCCTGTGTGGTGTGAAAAATGCTTTATTTTCAGGATTTTCTTCTTGGGTGGTATAAGCCACTTATCTTCTAGATTCAGTTACGAGCCCTTTTATGGCACCAAAGGAGCTTTTAATTGGCATTGAATTAAAATTATTAATTAACTTGTGGAGGTTTACTTATTCCTTATCTAAAATCTTGGAATATCTATAGAGTTTTCAGAGATTACTTTTATGTCTTTCTGTTATGTTTAGTAATTTTCTTTATGGGTTCTGCATTTCATTTTTAAGGCTGCTCCCTGGTATTTTTATGCTTTGAGCTACAATTATCAATGATGAATGGGATTTATCTTCCATTTTCTTTTTAACTGGTTATTACTAACATATTAAAATTGGTTTTTACACTTTTGTCTAGCATCCAATTATTTTGAAAGCTGTAAATTTTGTTATTGTTGTTGCTGGATTTGCTTTTGTCACTTCCTTTTGTTTTTTTCTCCAGTTCTTCATTTTCAGTAGATATACTTGATTATTTACTTAAGGGATGATAGCTGGTCATGTCCCTGATTTGAGAGGAAATGTGTGTAGTGTGCCACTATGGAGACTATTGCTGAATATTAGTTTTAGATGCTCTTTATCAGGCATTTGCTATGTATGTTTTAAAATTGAGAATTGGTACAGAGTTTTTTGCAAATGCCTTTAGGGTGTGTTGACTTGATCATTCCATTTTCCTTTGTCAACATTTAAAGATACATGTTGATAATTATATTTGTGATATATAGCATTACTTATTTTGCCTATATTAAAATTTCATTTTTAATCAACTTCATTGAACTGTAACTTAAATACAATAAACTACCTTCATTTAAATAAAATACCAATGTGATAAGTTTTGACAGATGTATATGTCTGCAGAAGCCTAGCCACAACATAGTATTTCCATTACTCTTAATAGGTTCTTTGTGCCCATTTGCAGCCCACTTCTTTTGCTCCTGGCCCCAGGCAGCTGCTGACCCACTCTTGTCACTATTGATTAAATTACGTTTTCTAGAATTTTATAGAAAGGGAATCATACACCAGACACTCTTTCATGCCTGGTTTCCCTCACTTAGCATAATGAAAAAGCACTAGAGCATGTTTGTAATGTATCATCTTGCTGTGGTGTCAGACCAGTGGGCATTTCGGATACATATTTCTAGCATTGCACTTTTTTTTTTTTTTTTTTTTTTTTTTTAGAGAGAGAGTGAGATAGAGCACACCCGTGAGTAGAGGTAGGGGCGTGAGGTAATGGCACAGGAAGAGGTAGAGAGGATCCTAAGCAGGCTCCATGTTCAGCGTGGAACCCCACTTGGGGCTCAGTCTCGCAACCCTTAGATCATGATGGGGGGGCGGAATCAAGAGACACTTAACTGACTGAGCCACCCAGATGCCCCATCTTGCATTTGCTTTTGTGTGGACCGAGCCCCAGAGAAATCACCCACAGTCATTCATGTCTGGGGAGAACATGGCATCAGTGTTCCCAAAGAACTTAAAAATAATTTCAGAACAACTTAATTATCTAGATGCTCTCATTATTAGATTCTCTTATAAACGATGTTCTAATGTAAGAACTCCGTTTTATTCTGTTTCCATCTTTTTTTTTTTTTTTTTATCTTTGAACCTTTTCTATACATCTTAGGTTAAAAATTGTGTGGTCTACTAGTACAATTGTGGTTTTGGTAACTTTTCTGTGTATTTATGACTTTATTTCATATGTTTTGATGGATTTTTATAAGCTATTAAAGTTCAATAAATATAAAGTCTTAAGTAATATCTATTTTATCAATTAAATTCTTTAAAATATGACTTCTAGCATATGTTTGTTGACATCCTAATATTGCCATTCCTAATTTCATTTGTACTTGAGTATAATTTTTTTGGTAATCCTTCTAATTCATTGATTCTATGTGTCTTTATTTTATGTTTTACTGAAGGCAGTTGGGATTTATTTTTAAGTCCAAATAAGGAGAGTTTTCCTCCTGATAAATTAACATTTATTTTTGGAACTTATTTTTAACTTATTTATACTAATCTATAGGATCTTTCTCATATATCTTTCTCATTTATCTTGTTTTAAATGTTACCAAAGGATGCTTTTATTACTATTTTTAAAATTTTATTTATTTATTTGCCAGAGAGAGAGAGCGAGAGAGAGAGAGAGAGCGCACACAAGCAGGGGGAGCGGCAGAGGAAGAAACAGACTCCCTGCTGAAGAGGGATCCTGATTCAGGACTTGATTTCAGGACTCTGGGATCATGACCTGAGCCAAAGGCAGATGCTCAAGTGACTGAACCCACATAGGCATCCCTACTTTTTTTTTTAAACCTGAAATATATTTCTTTTTGTAAAATGTAAAAGAATTAGTTTTAACTTCTCCTTGTGCATGGAAGTTAAAGAATTTGTTCTTTTTTTACTTCTTTCTGGTTTCCAATAATAGCTAGTTTAAGTGAGATTATAGGTAGATTTCATTCACTATTTTAATATTATGTATCTTCCAACAATCATATTGCATGTATATCCATTATTATGCCATGATTAAAATATTTACCTATATGCTCACTACCAACTCTTTTATACCAATTTCATCCTTTTAAAAGATTTCTCTGAATGCTTATATATCACAGATGCCTTCCTTTTCATAAGCAAATGAAAACAGCTTACCATGATTCAGTTATTTTCAACAGAAAACAACTTATTGTATTTTGTCTGATTTGGGGGAGTCGAGTAATTGAGTTCAGGCTGAAGATACTTTTTCTTTTTTTTAAAATTTTTTAATTTTTTATAAACATATATTTTTATCCGCAGGGGTACAGGTTTGTGAATTTCCAGGTTTACACACTTCACAGCACTCACCATAGCACATACGCTCCCCAAAGTCCATAACCCCACCCCCCTTCTCCCAACCCCCTTCCCCCCAGCAACCCTCAGTTTGATTTGTGAGATTAAGAGTCACTTATGGTTAAGTTACTTAAGAGATTAAAAGTCACTTAAAGTCACAAGATGGTCTCTATCCCATATTGTTTCATTTATTCTTCTCCTATGCCCTTAACCCCCCATGTTGCATCTCCACTTCCTCATATCAGGGAGATCATATGATAGTTGTCTTCCTCCTATTGACTTATTTTGCTAAGCATGATACCCTCTAGTTCCATCCATGTTGTCGCAAATGGCAAGATTTCATTTCTTTTGATGGCTGCATAGTATTCCATTGTGTATATATACCACATCTTCTTGATCCATTCATCGGTTGATGGACGTCTAGGTTCTTTCCATAGTTTGGCTATAGTGGACATTGCTTCTATAAACATTTGGGTGCACGTGCCCCTTCGGATCACTACATTTGTATCTTTAGTGTAAATACCCAGTAGTGCAATTTTCTGGGTCCTAGGGTAGCTCTATTTTCAACATTTTGAGGAACCTCCATGCTGTTTTCCAGAGTGGTTGCACCAGCTTGCATTCCCACCAACAGTGTAGGAGGGTTCCCCTTTCTCCGCATCCTCGCTAGCATCTGTCATTTCCTGACTTGTTGATTTTAGCCATTCTGACTGGTGTGAGGTGACATCTCATTGTGGTTTTGATTTGTATTTCTCTGATGCTGAGTGATATGGAGCACTTTTTCATGTGTCTGTTGGCCATCTGGATGTCTTCTTTGTAGAAATGTCTGTTCATGTCTTCTGCCCATTTCTTGATTAGATTATTTGTTCTTTGGGTATTGAGTTTGCTAAGTTCTTTATAGATTTTGGACACTAACCCTTTATCTGATATGTTGTTTGCAAATATCTCCTCCCATTCTGTCAGTTGTCTTTTGGTTTTGTTAACTGTTTCCTTTGCTGTGCAAAAGCTTCTGATTTTGATAAAATCCCAATAGTTCATTTTTGCCCTTGCTTCCCTTGCCTTTGGCGATGTTCCTAGGAAGATGATGCTGTGGCTGAGGTCGAAGAGGTTGCTGCCTGTGTTCTCCTCAAGGATTTTGATGGATTCCTTTCGCACATTGAGGTCCTTCATCCATTTTGAGTCTATTTTCGTGTGTGGTGTAAGGAAATGGTCGAATTTCATTTTTCTGCATGTGGCTGTCCAATTTTCCCAACACCATTTATTGAAGAGGCTGTCTTTTTTCCATTGGACATTCTTTCCTGTTTTGTCGAAGATGAGTTGACCATAGAGTTGAGGGTCTATTTCTGGGCTCTCTGTTCTGTTCCATTGATCTATGTGTCTGTTTTTGTGCCAGTACCATGCTGTCTTGATCATGACCGCTTTGTAATAGAGCTTGAAGTCCGGAATTGTGATGCCACCAACTTTGGCTTTCCCAGCAAGGTTTTTAATTGATCCTGTTGGTAGAAGTCTACGAAAGAGATTTTTTTTTAAATTTTATTTTTATTTATTTATTTTTAAGATTTTATTTATTTATCTGATAGAAACATGGGGACAGAGGAAACACAAACGGGGAGTGGGAGAGGGAGAAGCAGACTTCTTGCCAAGCAGGGAGTCCAATGTGGGGCTCAATCCCAGGACCCTGAGTTCATGACCTGAGCCAAAGATAGATGCCTAATGACTGAGCCACCCAGGCACACCCCAAATTTTATTTTTTAAAAAATTTTAAGTTAACATATAATGTATCATTTGCTTTAGGGGTACAGGTCTGTGAATTGTCAGTCTTACACAATTCACAGCACTCGCCATAGCACATAGCCTCCCCAATATTCATCACCCAGATATTTTATTCCTCCCATCCCCCTTCCCTCCAGAAACCCTCAGTTTGTTTCCTGAGATTGAGAGTCTCTTATTATTTCTCACCCTCTCTGGTTTCATCTTGTTTTATTTTCCCCTCCCTTCCCCTATGATCTTCCATCTTGTTTCTCAAATTCCTCCTATCAGTGAGATCATATGACAATTGTCTTTCTCTGACTGACTTATTTTGTTTAGGGTAATACCCTCTAGTTCCATCCACGTCATTGTAAATGGCAAGATTTTGGGTTTTTTGATGGCTGCATAGTATTCCATTGTATGTATGTATGTATATATATATACATATACATACATACTGCATCTTCTTTATCCTCTCACTTGTAGATGGACATCTAGGCTCTTTCCATAGTTTGGCTATTGTGGACATTGCTGCTATAAACAGTCAGGTGCACGTGCCCCTTAAGGTCACTACGTTTGTATCTTTAGAGTAAATACCCAGTAGAATGGTTGCTGGGTCCTAGGGTAGCTCTATTTTCAACTTTTTGAGGAACCTCCATAGTGTTTTCCAGAGTGGCTGCCCCAGCTTGCATTCCCACCAGTAGTATAAGAGGGTTCACCTTCTCCGTATCCTCACCAACATCTGTTGTTTCCTGACTTGTTAATTTTAGCTATTCTGACTGGTGTGAGGTGGTATCTCACTGTGGTTTTGATTTGTATTTCTCTGATCCCAATGATGAGAAGTGGATTGTGGAGCCCTTTTTCATGTGTGTCTTTTGGCCATTTGGATGTCTTCTTTGCTGAAATGTCTGTTAATGTCTACCCATTGAGGGTAACTATTGAAAGATATGAATTTAGTGCCTTTGCATTGCCTGTAAGGTGACTCTTACTGATATTGTCTCTGTTCCTTTCTGGTCTGTTACTTTTAGGCTCTCTCTTTGCTTAGAGGACCCCTTTCAATATTTCCTGTAGGGCTGATTTGCTGTTTGCAAATTCTTTTAGTTTCTATTTGTCCTGGAAGTTTTTATCTCTCCTTCTATTTTCAATGACAGCCTAGTTGGGTCTAGTATTCTTGGCTGCATATTGATCAGGTCCCTACTAGCTGGTACTGCCTCCTCTTCTTCTTCTTCTTCTTCTTCTTCTTCTTTTTTTTTTTGAAGTGGGTTTCTCTGCCTTGTCATTTTGTCTAGAGAAGAATAGATGAATGAAAGAACAAAATGCTAAAAAAATTTAAAAAAGAACAAAATACTAAAAGGGTAACAACGATCCCAGAAAAATATACACTAACCAAATCAGAAGAGCCCCAAAACCAGGGGGAGAAGAAAGGGAGAATAAAAAATATGATTAACCTGATGAATAGAACAGAGCCTCACACTTGATTTTGGGTATATTTTGATCTGTTAGAAGAAACTGCATCCCAAAATTTTAAAGAAAAAAAAACTTATATAGATACGAAAATAAGGGTAAATACAATGAAGGGACTGAATATGACTGTAAAGTTGAAAATTAAAAAAAGATTTTTAAAAAGGAATTGATAAGAAGTTGGTTGAAAAAGAAAAAAAAAAGGAGAGACTGTGAACAGGCTGGAGACTAGAACAAAGCCATACGCTAGATTTAGGGCAATTTTGGTCTGTTAGAAGAAACTGTATCCCAAACTTTTAAGGAAAGAAAGAAAAAAAGAAAGAAAAATATATGTGTGTGTGTGTGTGTGTGTGTGTGTACGTGTGTGTGTGTGTGTGTATGAAGTTTAAATACAATGAAGGGATAGAATATGACTATTATAATGAAAATTAAAAAAAGGTTTTTAAAAAAGTATTGATAAGATAAAATAGTTAAAATAGGAAAAAGGAAGAATTCAAAAAAAAGAAAAAAATTTTAAAAATTTAACTTTGAAAGACTGAAGAATCATGAGAAGAAAGTCATGAATTTTATGTGCTGTATTCCCCTATTGCTGGAGGTTTGCAGTTCTCATTGATCAATAAACTTGGCCTTGGCTGGATGTTCTTGCTGATCTTCTGGGTGAGGAGCCTGTTGTAGTGACTCTTAAGTGTCTTTGCCCCAGGTGGAATTGCGCTGCCCTTGCCAGGGGCCAGGCTGAGTTATCTGCTCAGGTTCGCTCTTGGAAGCTTTTGTTCCCTGAAGGCTCTCCGCTCTCCATAGAGTTCCGGAGGTCGGGAATAAAAATGGCGGCCTCCCAATATCCGGCCTGGAGGAGCAGAGAGCTCAGGGCCCCACTTTTCAATGCACCCTCAGAGAAAATCGGTCAATTTTTGGAGTCTCCAAACCCAGCCGATGTCTGCAGTGTGCTCCCACGCTGCTCTTCTCAGCGGAGGGAGGTGAGTCTCTGGGATCTGCCACTTGTTGGGTCCCTGCTCGGAGAGCGGTGGCCCGACTGTGTCTTGGATCATGGTTTAAGGTAACCCCAAGCTGAGATCAGCCTTCTTGGCTCCGTCTCTGTAGCTGGCTTCCTCGCTCTGATACATGAGAGTTCTGCCACACTCAGGCACCCCTGTTTTTCTGTGACCCTGAGGGACTTGAGACCACACTTTCCCCATGGTGGCTCCACTCCCCCTCTTAGCCTCTAGAGTGACATCCCTCTGTGGAGAGACTTCTAAAAGTTCCAATTTTGTGCTCCAGGGCCCTACCGCTTGCTTGGAGCCGGCCCCTCTCCCCACAGTCTTTCTTCTCCTATATTGCCTCTGATTCACTTCTCCACACTTCCTACCTTCCAGAAAGTGATCACTTTTCTGTTTATAGCATTTCTGCTTTTCTTCTCTTCGATCTTCTGTTGAGTTTGTAGGTGGTCAGAGTGGCTTGATAAGTCGCTGAATTCCTGGGACCCAATGAACTTTAGATCTCCTAGTACTTTGCCATCTTGCTCCTCTCCGAATCAAAATTTTATTTTTAATTGTGATAAAACATACACAGCATAATATTTGCCATCTAAACAAATTTATTTATGTATGTATTTACTTACTTATTTAGAGAAGAGAGAGGGGTGTGGGGTAAGGGAGAAGGAGAAAGAGAATCTCAAGCAGACTGCACACTCTTCATAGAGACCAATGCGGGCTCCATCTCATGACCCTGAGATCATGACCTGGGCTGACAAAAGCCAGTCACTTAACTGACTGAGCCACCTAGGCACCCCATCTTAACTACTTTACAAGTGTGTAATTCAGTAGTGTTAGGTATGTGGTCATTATGCAGGCAATCTCTAGAACACACCGCATTGCAATTTTTTTTAAAGATTTTATTTATTTATTCGACAGACAGATCACAAATAGGCAGAGAGGCAGGCAGAGAGAGAGGAGGAAGCAGGCTCCCTGCTGAGCAGAGAGCCCGATGCAGGGCTCGATCCTAGGACCCTGAGATCAAGACCTGAGCCGAAGGCAGAGGCTTTAACCCACTGAGCCACCCAGGTGCCCCTCACCTTGCAAATTTGAAGCTGTATCTATTAAACAACAATTCCCTATGCTCCCTTCCCCGAGCCTCTGGCAGCCACCATTCAACTGTCTGTGTGAGCTTGACTACTCTAGGTAGCTCATATAAGTGGCTTCATGCAGTGTTTGTGCTTTTCAGATTGCCTTATTTCACTTAGCCTAATGTCCTCTGGGTTCATCCCTGCTGTAGCATGTGTCAAATTTTTCTCTTTTTTTAAGGATAAACAATGTCCTTTTGGGTGTATATACCAACTTTTGTTTATTCCTTCATCTGTTGATGGCTGCTTGAGTTGCTTCTTTTCAGCTATAGTGAATAATGCTGCTGTGAATATATGTGAATAATGTATGTGAATATATCTTTAAGATTCTGTGCTCAGTTCTTCTGGTTGTATACCCCAAAGTGGAATTTTAGGTCATCTGGGCATTATATTCATAGTATTTTGAGAAAATGCCACGAAACTGTTTTCTTCTGTGGATGTACCATTTTATATTCCCAGCACCTGCAGACAAGGGGTCCAGTTTTTCCACATCCTCCTCAACACTTGTTGTTTCCTGTTTTATTGATAGTAGCCATCTTTACAGGTGTAAGGTGGCATGTAACTGTAGTTTTGATTTGTATTTCCCTAATGATGAAGGATGTGGAACATCTTTTCATGTGTTTCTTGGCCATTTGTATATCATCCTTGGAGAACCATGGCAGATCTTTTAAACAGTGACACGGCATAGTCAGACTTGGGTTTTGGAAAGACCACAACGGGAAATGACCAATTGCAGGGCAAGTAGATAGGAGGCTCTCACAGTTTCTAAAATGATGCTTTATTACTTTCAGAGTAAAGCTGTTATGTTGGCCTTTAATCCCATCCATTCTCTGCTCTGTCTTCTTCCCAGTTTTCATTCTTGTTACATCTTTTCGTGAATTCTATGTTCTCCTTAAGCTTGGTCGTATGCCCTATTAGCATTCCTATCTCACAACTTTGTGATTTCTTTTTTTGTATAAGAAATGTACTTAACCTCTCCTTTCCTACCTAAATGCTGCCGTATAGCTTTCCTTTAAAATATGCCTCAGTTTCTTTCCTCAAACACCCTTCCGATGCTCCAGTATGCTCCAGTTATCTTCTCTCAATTTCTCTCCCTCTTTTGTGGATGGTTGTGGTGTTCATTTACACTTATGTGTTATCCTGCCTCACTGTGAGTTACATGTGTGTGGAATACAAAGTCCTTGAGAGCACCGGTTTCTTTTTGTTTTATATCTATATATATCTATAGCAATGTATTCAGACCTAACTTGGTTCCATTGCTTTGTGATGATCAGTAAGTATTTGTTGTTATAATAGAAATGAGTTTCGCAAATACTTTGAATTAGGTCATATTTACACAACTGAAATTATCTGCGTAATTTGGCTTTTTATGCACATAAAATGATGCTTCATCAATTCAGTCTCAAAATGTAACTGCTTTCTCTCAAAAAATTCAGATTTGGCAGGCAGTAGAGTATCAAACAATGTTTTAGGAAAGAAAAGCAACATTACTCTTGACTATCTTCTGTGGATGAGACCCTGGCAGTCCATGTATGTTATTTGATCTGACATTAATCTTTTGTGGTAAGGGATTCATTTGCCATTTAAAGAGGAGGAGCTTGGGGGAAGTTCAGGGACATGGGAGTGCAGAGAGACTGAAGTAGATAGTCTCCACAGGTGGGTGTTGTGATGGTTTTAGACAGAATGATCAAAGGCTGCCCCAGAGAGTGCAAATGGAGCATGGCTTCTAGAAGTGCTAGAAGTGCTTAGGAGATAGGATAAGTGGATTTTGTATCGAGTTGGGAGAAACAGGAAGACTGGAATCTCAAGTTTCTGGCTTGAATCACTCAGTGGAACTTGGTGCCATTCACCCACGTAGGGCAGAAAAAGGAGCAGACCGTGTGGGTGACAGCTCTGAGGTTCCTGTAGGGACAGTCAGGTGAAGTCAGGTGACAGGAATACAGGACTAGTATTTAGGAGGGCAGTCTTGCTGAAGGAGCAATATTAGAATCACGCAGCAGTCATATTCCCTCATCCACTCATCAAGTGCTCTCTGTCAATTCCATACCAATGGTGGGGTGCTAGGAGCAGCAGACCAAGGCACGGGCAAGAAGAGAATGCATTTTCTGCATAGAATAAAATGAAACAAGAGTTGTTCTTTTCTGTTATCCTTAGGTGCCATGATGCCAGTAATAAATACTGCTTCCAGAAAAAGAAACTTTTGTTACTTTAAGTGCTAAACAATGACCATGGCAACTATTGACTTTGGACAATGCAGCTGCTGCCTTTAGTTGAGCACATTTTTATTCTTATCCTTTTTTAAACATTGTTTCCTAGGTGGGGAAGTTAATCTGGAGACCTTGGTGTTATATATTCGGCCCCTGGCACATGGGAACCCCACCCTATTGAAGATTATAATCTTCAATAGTAAGATTATAATCAAGTGGAATTGTTGGAGCTCACTTTGACAGTTCTTATCACCACCCTCTGTGATACTACATATTTTTGCATTTAGATAGTTGCTAGGAAAGAAGCGATGCCAGCACAGTGAATTGTGAAGATGAAGAGACAGTACTTGGGTTATGTGATTTGGCATACCATTTGACACTTGGAGTTTTTGAATTTGTGTTTCTATTTAAAAGAGTGTAAAACTGTTAGGTATGAATTTTGGTTTCCATATAAAATATTTTACTCAATTTGAACATTTTAAGATGGAAGTTTACTCTTTACTATACATTGTTTGAAAATGAAAAGCCAGTCAAGAAAATCATGATTACTACTAAGTATTTTGTGATGATTACTGAGAACAATTTTATGGGACACCTGAGTGGCTCAGTTGGTTGAGTGTCCAACTCTTGGTTTCAGCTCAGGTCATGATCTCAGGGTTGTGAGATCCAGCCCTGTGTTGGGCTCCATTCTCAGCAGGGAGGAGTCTGCTTAAGAATTCTGCCTGTCTCCATGCTTGCATGCACATGTTTTCTCTCTCAAATAATAAAAAAATCTTAAAAAAGAAAAACACAACAACCCTCAAAACCATAATTTTGTTATATAGGGTAGGGGGCTGGTATAAACAGTCTGCTCCTAATGTCAAATATGTTAGGTGAGCCGCTGAACCCCTATTACACACTTCTTGTGTCTCAGGAATGGTTCTTGGCTCTGTAGACTTTGAAGTAAATGAAGTCATGAGAGCATCAAGCCCAGGGGAATATGTAAGAGAAAGGAAGACTGCCCAGTGCCAAGCTCTGGAAAGCACCAGCTTCTATGACACAGACTTTAGAAGAGGAGGCCCCTAAAAGGTGGGCAAGGAGCAGAGAGACCAGTGGGAGGGGAAGTAAGAGAGAGAAGAGTCAGGGGTATTAGGGGGGAAGACGTTTCCAGAAGGATGGGGTGGTCAATGGCTTCCAGGATGACTAGGAAGACAAAGAATTGGCCAACGAGTAAGTGTCTTTGAGTTTGAACATCAGAAAGTGATTGGCTATGACCTTCCTTCCCAAGACCATGGCTGTGGTGAGCAACTTCTGAGGAGAAGATGGGGGTGAGGTTCTGCAAGAAGTCTTTGCTCGCAGTGGGGAAAAAAAAGACAGAGTTGAGGGAGGGTTCGATTATTTACCCTGATTTTAAAAGACACATCTGTGGTGGAAAATGTGGTAAAATTGAAAATTGACTATACATTCTTGTTCCTTGGTGGTGTTAGCCTTTGACTCTAAACATACTCATGTCTTGAGCACAAGGCTTGAAGCCTCCCCCTGGGTGGTAATGAAAGACCC